>NC_091284.1:1407500-1677893 GCF_032444005.1 Ranitomeya imitator | reverse complement strand
GGCTCTTCCCCCCCCCCCCCCCCCTCCTCTTTGGGCTCTTCCCCCCCCCCCCTCCTCTCTGGGCTCTTCCCCCCCCCCCCTCCTCTTTCGGCTCTTCCCCCCCCCCCCTCCTCTTTGGGCTCTTCCCCCCCCCCTCCTCTTTGGGCTCGTCCCCCCCCATCCTCTCCTCTTTGGGCTCTTCCCCCCCCCCCCTCCTCTCCTGTTTGGGCTCGTCCCCCCCCATCCTCTCCTCTTTGGGCTCTTCCCCCCCCCCCCTCCTCTCCTGTTTGGGCTCGTCCCCCCCCTCCTCTCCTCTCTTTGGCCTCGCCCCCCCCCCCGTCCTCTCTTTGGGCTCGTCCCCCCCCTCCTCTCCTCTTTGGCCTCGCCCCCCCCCCCTGTCCTCTCTTTGGGCTCGTCCCCCCCCCTCCTCTCCTCTTTGGCCTCGCCCCCCCCCCCCGTCCTCTCTTTGGGCTCGTCCCCCCCCCTCCTCTCCTCTTTGGCCTCGCCCCCCCCCCCCCCCGTCCTCTCTTTGGGCTCGTCCCCCCGTCCTCTCCTCTTTGGGCTCGTCCCCCCCCCTCTCCTCTTTGGCCTCGCCCCCCCCCCCCCTCCTCTCCTCTTTGTGCTCGTCTCCCCCCCCCCCCATCCTCACCTCTTTGGGCTCTTCCCACCCCCCCCCCCCCCGTCCTCTTTTCTTTGGGCTCTTTCCCCCCCCCCTGTCCTCTCCTCTTTGGGCTCTTCCCCCCCCCCTCCTCTACTCTTTGGGCTCTTCCCCCCCCCCCCTGTGCTCTCTCCTCTTTGGGCTCGTCCCCCCCAGTCCTCTCCTCTTTGGGCTCTGGGCTCCCCCCCCCCTCCTCTCCTCTTTGGGCTCTTCCCGCCCCCCCCCCCTCCTCTTTGGGCTCTTCCCCCCCCCTCCTCTTTGGGCTTTTTGTCCCCCCCGTCCTCTCCTCTTTGGGCTCGTCCCCCGTCCTCTCCTCTTTGGGTTCGTCCCCCCCGTCCTCTCCTCTTTGGGTTCGTCCCCCCCGTCCTCTCCTCTTTGGGTTCGTCCCCCCCGTCCTCTCCTCTTTGGGTTCGTCCCCTCCGTCCTCTCCTCTTTGGGTTCGTCCCCCCCGTCCTCTCCTCTTTGGGTTCGTCCCCCCCGTCCTCTCCTCTTTGGGTTCGTCCCCCCCCGTCCTCTCCTCTTTGGGCTCGTCCCCCCCGTCCTCTCCTCTTTGGGCTCGTCTCCCCCCCCCCCCCCCCATCCTCTTTTCTTTGGGCTCTTCTCCCCCCCCCCTGTCCTCTCCTCTTTGGGCTCTTCCCCCCCCCCCCCTTCTCCTCTCCTCTTTGGGCTCTTCCCCCCCTTCTCCTCTCCTCTTTGGGCTCTTCCCCCCCCTTCTCCTCTCCTCTTTGGGCTCTTCTCCCCCCCCCCTTCTCCTCTCCTCTTTGGGCTCGTCCCCCCCTCCTCTCCTCTTTTGGGCTCGTCCCCCCAGTCCTCTCCTCTTTGGGCTCTGGGCTCTCCCCCCCCCCCCCTCCTCTCCTCTTTCGGCTCTTCCCCCTCCTCTCCTCTTTCGGCTCTTCCCCCCCCCCCTCTCCTCTTTGGGCTCGTCCCCCCGTCCTCTCCTCTTTGGGCTCGTCCCCCCCGTCCTCTCCTCTTTGGGCTCGTCCCCCCCGTCCTCTCCTCTTTGGGCTCGTCCCCCCCGTCCTCTCCTCTTTGGGCTCGTCCCCCCCGTCCTCTCCTCTTTGGGCTCGTCCCCCCCGTCCTCTCCTCTTTGGGCTCGTCCCCCCCGTCCTCTCCTCTTTGGGCTCGTCCCCCCCGTCCTCTCCTCTTTGGGCTCGTCCCCCCCGTCCTCTCCTCTTTGGGCTCGTCCCCCCCGTCCTCTCCTCTTTGGGCTCGTCCCCCCCGTCCTCTCCTCTTTGGGCTCGTCCCCCCCGTCCTCTCCTCTTTGGGCTCGTCCCCCCCGTCCTCTCCTCTTTGGGCTCGTCCCCCCCCGTCCTCTCCTCTTTGGGCTCGCCCCCCCGTCCTCTCCTCTTTGGGATCGTCCCCCTCCTCCTCTCTTCTTTGGGCTCTTCTCCCCCCCTGTCCTCTCTTCTTTGGACTCTTCTCCCCCCTGTCCTCTCTTCTTTGGGCTCTTCTCCCCCCCCTGTCCTCTCTTCTTTGGGCTCTTCTCCCCCCCCCCCCTGTCCTCTCTTCTTTGGGCTCTTCTCCCCCCCCCCTGTCCTCTCCTCTTTGGGCTCTTCTCCCCCCCCCCTGTCCTCTCCTCTTTGGGCTCTTCTCCCCCCCCCCCCCCCGTCCCCTCCTCTTTGGGCTCGTCCCCTTGTTCTCCTCTCCTCTTTGGGCTCGTCCCCCTCCTCCTCTCTTCTTTGGGCTCTTCCCCCCCCCCCCCCCCCTGTGCTCTCTCCTCTTTGGGCTCGTCCCCCCCCGTCCTCTCCTCTTTGGCTCGTCCCCCCCCCCCGTCCTCTCCTCTTTGGGCTCGTCCCCCCCCCGTCCTCTCCTCTTTGGGCTCGTCCCCCCCCCGTCCTCTCCTCTTTGGGCTCGTCCCCCCCCTCCTCTCCTCCTTGGCCTCGCCCCCCCCTCCTCTCCTCTTTGGCCTCGCCCCCCCCCCCGTCCTCTCCTCTTTGGGCTTGTTCCCCCCCCCCCCCCCCGTCCTCTCCTCTTTGGGCTCGTCTCCCCCCCCCCCACCCCCCATCCTCTCCTCTTTGAGCTTGTCCCCCTCCTCCATTCTTTGGGATCTTCCCTCCCGTCCTCCTCCTCTTTGGGCTCGTCCCCCCCGTCCTCCTCCTCTTTGGGCTCGTCCCCCCCGTCCTCCTCCTCTTTGGCTCGTCCCCCCCGTCCTCTCCTCTTTGGGCTCGTCCCCCCTCCTCTCCTCTTTGAGCTTGTCCTCCACCTCCTCTCCTCTTTGGGTTCTCCCCCTCCCCACCCCATCCTCTCCTCTTTGGGCTCTCGCCCCCCCCCTTCCCCCGTCCTCTCCTTTTTGGGCTCGTCCCCCCCTCCTCTTTGGGCTCGTCCCCCCCCCCCCTCCTCTCCTCTTTGGGCTCGTCCCCTTGTTCTCCTCTCCTCTTTGGGCTCTTCCCCTTGTTCTCCTCTCCTCTTTGGGATCGTCCCCCTCCTCCTCTCTTCTTTGGGCTCTTCTCCCCCCCCTGTCCTCTCTTCTTTGGGCTCTTCTCCCCCCCTGTCCTCTCTTCTTTGGGCTCTTCTCCCCCCCTGTCCTCTCTTCTTTGGGCTCTTCTCCCCCCCCCCGTCCTCTCTTTGGGCTCTTCTCCCCCCCCCTGTCCCCTCCTCTTTGGGCTCGTCCCCCCCTCCTCTTTGGGCTCTGGGTTCTCCCCCCCCCCCCTCTCCTCTCCTCTTTGGGCTCGTCCCCCCCCCCCATCCTCTCCTCTTTGGGCTCTTCCCCCCCCCTCCTCTCCTGTTTGGGCTCTGGGCTCTCCCCACCCCCTCCTCCTTGGTTTCGCCTCTGTGCCCCATCTTCCTCACCCCCCCCCGTCCTCTCCTCTTTGGCCTCGCCCCCCCGTCCTCTCCTCTTTGGGCTCGTCTCTCCCCCCCCCCCCCCCCGTCCTCTCCTCTTTGGGCTCGTCTCTCCCCCCCCCCCCCCCCGTCCTCTCCTCTTTGGGCTCGTCTCCCCCCCCCCTGTCCTCTCCTCTTTGGGCTCGTCCCCCCCCCCCCCCGTCCTCTCCTCTTTGGGCTCGTCCCCCCCCCGTCCTCTCCTCTTTGGGCTCGTCCCCCCCCCGTCCTCTCCTCTTTGGGCTCGTCCCCCCCCCCGTCCTCTCCTCTTTGGGCTCGTCCCCCCCCCGTCCTCTCCTCTTTGGGCTCGTCCCCCCCCGTCCTCTCCTCTTTGGGCTCGTCCCCCCCCGTCCTCTCCTCTTTGGGCTCGTCCCCCCCCCGTCCTCTCCTCTTTGGGCTCGTCCCCCCCCGTCCTCTCCTCTTTGGGCTCGTCCCCCCCGTCCTCTCCTCTTTGGGCTCGTCCCCCCCGTCCTCTCCTCTTTGGGCTCGTCCCCCCGTCCTCTCCTCTTTGGGCTCGTCCCCCCCCCCCCCCCCCCCCGTCCTCTCCTCTTTGGGCTCGTCCCCCCCCGTCCTCTCCTCTTTGGGCTCGTCCCCCCCCGTCCTCTCCTCTTTGGGCTCGTCCCCCCCCGTCCTCTCCTCTTTGGGCTCGTCCCCCCCCGTCCTCTCCTCTTTGGGCTCGTCCCCCCCCGTCCTCTCCTCTTTGGGCTCGTCCCCCCCGTCCTCTCCTCTTTGGGCTCGTCCCCCCGTCCTCTCCTCTTTGGGCTCGTCCCCCCCCCCCCCCCCGTCCTCTCCTCTTTGGGCTCGTCTCCCCCCCGTCCTCTCCTCTTTGAGCTTGTCCCCCTCCTCCATTCTTTGGGTTCTTTCCTCCCGTCCTCTCCTCTTTGGGCTCGTCCCCCCCCGTCCTCCTCCTCTTTGGGCTCGTCCCCCCCGTCCTCCTCCTCTTTGGGCTCGTCCCCCGCCGTCCTCCTCCTCTTTGGGCTCGTCCCCCCCGTCCTCCTCCTCTTTGGGCTCGTCCCCCCCGTCCTCTCCTCTTTGGGCTCGTCCCCCCTCCTCTCCTCTTTGAGCTTGTCCTCCACCTCCTCTCCTCTTTGGGTTCTCCCCCTCCCCACCCCATCCTCTCCTCTTTGGGCTCTCGCCCCCCCTTCCCCCGTCCTCTCCTTTTTGGGCTCGTCCCCCCTCCTCTTTGGGATCGTCCCCCCCCTCCTCTCCTCTTTGGGCTCTTCCCCTTGTTCTCCTCTCCTCTTTGGGATCGTCCCCCTCCTCCTCTCTTCTTTGGGCTCTTCTCCCCCCCTGTCCTCTCTTCTTTGGGCTCTTCTCCCCCCCTGTCCTCTCTTCTTTGGGCTCTTCTCCCCCCCCCTGTCCTCTCTTTGGGCTCTTCTCCCATCCTCTCCCCTTTGGGCTCGTCTCCCCCCCCCCCCCCCCGTCCTCTCCTCTTTGGGCTCGTCTCCCCCCCCCCCCCCCACGTCCTCTCCTCTTTGAGCTTGTCCCCCTCCTCCATTCTTTGGGTTCTTCCCTCCCGTCCTCTCCTCTTTGGGCTCGTCCCCCCCCGTCCTCCTCCTCTTTGGGCTCGTCCCCCCCCGTCCTCCTCCTCTTTGGGCTCGTCCCCCCCCGTCCTCCTCCTCTTTGGGCTCGTCCCCCCCGTCCTCCTCCTCTTTGGGCTCTTCCCCCCCCGTCCTCTCCTCTTTGGGCTCGTCCCCCCGTCCTCTCCTCTTTGGGCTCGTCCCCCCCCCCCCCCCCGTCCTCTCCTCTTTGGGCTCGTCTCCCCCCCGTCCTCTCCTCTTTGAGCTTGTCCCCCTCCTCCATTCTTTGGGTTCTTTCCTCCCGTCCTCTCCTCTTTGGGCTCGTCCCCCCCGTCCTCCTCCTCTTTGGGCTCGTCCCCCCCGTCCTCCTCCTCTTTGGGCTCGTCCCCCCCGTCCTCCTCCTCTTTGGGCTCGTCCCCGCCGTCCTCCTCCTCTTTGGGCTCGTCCCCGCCGTCCTCCTCCTCTTTGGGCTCGTCCCCCCCGTCCTCCTCCTCTTTGGGCTCGTCCCCCCCGTCCTCTCCTCTTTGGGCTCGTCCCCCCTCCTCTCCTCTTTGAGCTTGTCCTCCACCTCCTCTCCTCTTTGGGTTCTCCCCCTCCCCACCCCATCCTCTCCTCTTTAGGCTCTCGCCCCCCCTTCCCCCGTCCTCTCCTTTTTGGGCTCGTCCCCCCTCCTCTTTGGGATCGTCCCCCCCCTCCTCTCCTCTTTGGGCTCTTCCCCTTGTTCTCCTCTCCTCTTTGGGATCGTCCCCCTCCTCCTCTCTTCTTTGGGCTCTTCTCCCCCCCTGTACTCTCTTCTTTGGGCTCTTCTCCCCCCCTGTCCTCTCTTCTTTGGGCTCTTCTCCCCCCCCCTGTCCTCTCTTTGGGCTCTTCTCCCATCCTCTCCCCTTTGGGCTCGTCTCCCCCCCCCCCCCCCCCGTCCTCTCCTCTTTGGGCTCGTCTCCCCCCCCCCCCCCACGTCCTCTCCTCTTTGAGCTTGTCCCCCTCCTCCATTCTTTGGGTTCTTCCCTCCCGTCCTCCTCCTCTTTGGGCTCGTCCCCCCCGTCCTCCTCCTCTTTGGGCTCGTCCCCCCCCGTCCTCCTCCTCTTTGGGCTCGTCCCCCCCCGTCCTCCTCCTCTTTGGGCTCTTCCCCCCCCGTCCTCTCCTCTTTGGGCTCGTCCCCCCTCCTCTCCTCTCTGAGCTTGTCCTCCACCTCCTCTCCTCTTTGGGTTCTCCCCCCCCCCCCCCCCCCGTCCTCTCCTCTTTGGCCTCGCCCCCCCCCCCATCCTCTCCCCTTTGGGCTCGTCTCCCCCCCCCCCCCCGTCCTCTCCTCTTTGGGCTCGTCTCCCCCCCCCCCCCCCACGTCCTCTCCTCTTTGAGCTTGTCCCCCTCCTCCATTCTTTGGGTTCTTCCCTCCCGTCCTCTCCTCTTTGGGCTCGTCCCCCCCGTCCTCCTCCTCTTTGGGCTCGTCCCCCCCCGTCCTCTCCTCTTTGGGCTCGTCCCCCCTGTCCTCTCCTCTTTGGGCTCGTCCCCCCCCGTCCTCTCCTCTTTGGGCTCGTCCCCCCCGTCCTCTCCTCTTTGGGCTCGTCTCCCCCCCCCCCCACGTCCTCTCCTCTTTGAGCTTGTCCCCCTCCTCCATTCTTTGGGTTCTTCCCTCCCGTCCTCTCCTCTTTGGGCTCGTCCCCCCCGTCCTCCTCCTCTTTGGGCTCGTCCCCCCCCGTCCTCCTCCTCTTTGGGCTCGTCCCCCCCCATCCTCCTCCTCTTTGGGCTCTTCCCCCCCCGTCCTCTCCTCTTTGGGCTCGTCCCCCCTCCTCTCCTCTTTGAGCTTGTCCTCCACCTCCTCTCCTCTTTGGGTTCTCCCCCCCCCCCCCGTCCTCTCCTCTTTGGCCTCGCCCCGCCTCCTCTCCTCTTTGGCCTCGCCCCCCCTCCTCTCCTCTTTGGCCTCGCCCCCCCCCCATCCTCTCCCCTTTGGGCTCGTCTCCTCCCCCCCCCCCCCCCCCCCGTCCTCTCCTCTTTGGGCTCGTCTCCCCCCCCCCCCCCACGTCCTCTCCTCTTTGAGCTTGTCCCCCTCCTCCATTCTTTGGGTTCTTCCCTCCCGTCCTCTCCTCTTTGGGCTCGTCCCCCCCGTCGTCCTCCTCTTTGGGCTCGTCCCCCCCCGTCCTCTCCTCTTTGGGCTCGTCCCCCCTGTCCTCTCCTCTTTGGGCTCGTCCCCTCCCGTCCTCTCCTCTTTGGGCTCGTCCCCCCCGTCCTCTCCTCTTTGGGCTCGTCTCCCCCCCCCCCCCCCGTCCTCTCCTCTTTGGCCTCGCCCCCCCCCCCCTCTCCTCTTTAGCCTCGCCCCCCCCCCCCCCATCCTCTCGTCTTTGGGCTCGTCTCCCCCCCCCCCCCGTCCTCTCCTCTTTGAGCTTGTCCCCCTCCTCCATTCTTTGGGTTCTTCCCTCCCGTCCTCTCCTCTTTGGGCTCGTCCCCCCCGTCCTCTCCTCTTTGGGCTCGTCCCCCCCCGTCCTCCTCCTCTTTGGGCTCGTCCCCCCCGTCCTCTCCTCTTTGGGCTCGTCCCCCCCTCCTCTCCTCTTTGAGCTTGTCCTCCACCTCCTCTCCTCTTTGGGTTCGCCCCCCCTTCCCCCGTCCTCTCCTTTTTGGGCTCGTCCCCCCGTCCTCTCCTTTTTGGGCTCGTCCCCCCGTCCTCTCCTCTTTGGGCTCGTCCCCCCGTCCTCTCCTCTTTGGGCTCGTCCCCCCGTCCTCTCCTCTTTGGGCTCGTCCCCCCGTCCTCTCCTCTTTGGGCTCGTCCCCCCGTCCTCTCCTCTTTGGGCTCGTCCCCCCGTCCTCTCCTCTTTGGGCTCGTCCCCCCGTCCTCTCCTCTTTGGCCTCGCCCCCCCCCCCCCCCCCGTCCTCTCCTCTTTGGCCTCGCCCCCCCCCCCCGTCCTCTCCTCTTTGGGCTCGTCCCCCCCGTCCTCCTCCTCTTTGGGCTCGTCCCCCCTCCTCTCCTCTTTGAGCTTGTCCTCCACCTCCTCTCCTCTTTGGGTTCTCCCCCTCCCCACCCCATCCTCTCCTCTTTGGGCTCTCGCCCCCCCTTCCCCCCTCCTCTCCTCTTTGGGCTCGTCCCCTTGTTCTCCTCTCCTCTTTGGGCTCTTCCCCTTGTTCTCCTCTCCTCTTTGGGCTCTTCCCCTTGTTCTCCTCTCCTCTTTGGGATCGTCCCCCTCCTCCTCTCTTCTTTGGGCTCTCCTCCCCCCCTGTCCTCTCTTCTTTGGGCTCTTCTCCCCCCCTGTCCTCTCTTCTTTGGGCTCTTCTCCCCCCCTGTCCTCTCTTTGGGCTCTTCTCCCCCCCCCCCCCCCGTCCCCTCCTCTTTGGGCTCGTCCCCCCCCTCCTCTTTGGGCTCGTCCCCCCCCTCCTCTCCTCTTTGGGCTCTGGGTTCTCCCCCCATCCTCTCCTCTTTGGGCTCGTCGTCCCCCCCATCCTCTCCTCTTTGGGCTCTTCCCCCCCCCCTCCTCTCCTGTTTGGGCTCTGGGCTCTCCCCACCCCCCTCCTCCTTGGTTTCGCCTCTGTGCCCCATCTTCCTCACCCCCCCCGTCCTCTCCTCTTTGGGCTCGTCCCCCCCCCCCATCCTCTCCTCTTTGGGCTCGTCCCCCCCGTCCTCTCATCTTTGGGCTCGTCTCCCCCCCCCCGTCCTCTCCTCTTTGGCCTCGCCCCCCCCTCCTCTCCTCTTTGGCCTCGCCCCCCCCCCCCCCCCATCCTCTCCTCTTTGGGCTCGTCCCCCCCCGTCCTCCTCCTCTTTGGGCTCGTCCCCCCCCGTCCTCCTCCTCTTTGGGCTCGTCCCCCCCCCCCCCCCCCCCCGTCCTCCTCCTCTTTGGGCTCGTCCCCCCCGTCCTCTCCTCTTTGGGCTCGTCCCCCCTCCTCTCCTCTTTGAGCTTGTCCTCCACCTCCTCTCCTCTTTGGGTTCTCCCCCCCCCCCCCCCACCCCATCCTCTCCTCTTTGGGCTCTCGCCCCCCCTTCCCCCGTCCTCTCCTCTTTGGGCTCGTCCCCCCGTCCTCTCCTCTTTGGGCTCGTCCCCCCGTCCTCTCCTCTTTGGGCTCGTCCCCCCGTCCTCTCCTCTTTGGGCTCGTCCCCCCGTCCTCTCCTCTTTGGGCTCGTCCCCCCGTCCTCTCCTCTTTGGGCTCGTCCCCCCGTCCTCTCCTCTTTGGGCTCGTCCCCCCCGTCCTCTCCTCTTTGAGCTCGTCCCCCTCCTCCTCTCCTCTTTGGGTTCTCCCCCCCCCCCCCCCATCCTCTCCTCTTTGGGCTCTCCCCCCGCCCCCCTTCCTCCGTCCTCTCCTTTTTGGGCTCGTCCTCCTCTCCTCTTTGGGCTCGTCCCCCCCATCCTCTCCTCTCCTCTTTGAGCTTGTCCCCCTCCTCCTCTCCTCTTTGGGTTCTCCCCCCCCCCCCCATCCTCTCCTCTTTGGGCTCTCCCCCCGCCCCCCTTCCTCCGTCCTCTCCTTTTTGGGCTCGTCCTCCTCTCCTCTTTGGGCTCGTCTCCCTTCCTCTCCTCTCCTCTTTGAGCTTGTCCCCCTCCTCCTCTCCTCTTTGGGTTCTCCCCCCCCCCCCCCCCCATCCTCTCCTCTTTGGGCTCTCCCCCCGCCCCCCTTCCTCCGTCCTCTCCTTTTTGGGCTCGTCCTCCTCTCCTCTTTGGGCTCGTCCCCCCCATCCTCTCCTCTCCTCTTTGAGCTTGTCCCCCTCCTCCTCTCCTCTTTGGGTTCTCCCCCCCCCCCCCCCCCATCCTCTCCTCTTTGGGCTCTCCCCCCGCCCCCCTTCCTCCGTCCTCTCCTTTTTGGGCTCGTCCTCCTCTCCTCTTTGGGCTCGTCTCCCTTCCTCTCCTCATTGGGCTCTTCCTCCTCTCCTCTTTGGGCTCGTCTCCCTTCCTCTCCTCATTGGGCTCTTCCTCCTCTCCTCTTTGGGGTCTTCCCCTTCCTCTCCTCTTTGAGCTTGTCCCCCTCCTCCTCTCCTCTTTGGGTTCTTAAATCCTCTCCTCCTTGAGCTTGTCCCCCTCCTCCTCTCCTCTCCTCTTTGGGCTCTTCCCCCCCCCCCCCCCTCTCCTCTTTGGGCTCGTCCCCCCCCCCTCCTCTCCTCTTTGGGCTCGTCCCCCCCCCCCCTCCTCTCCTCTTTGGGCTCGTCCCCCCCCCCCTCCTCTCCTCTTTGGGCTCGTCCCCCCCCTCCTCTCCTCTTTGGGCTCGTCCCCCCCCTCCTCTCCTCTTTGGGCTCGTCCCCCCCCTCCTCTCCTCTTTGGGCTCGTCACCCCCCTCCTCTCCTCTTTGGGCTCGTCCCCCCCCTCCTCTCCTCTTTGGGCTCGTTCCCCCCCCTCCTCTCCTCTTTGGGCTCTGGGCTCTCCCCACCCCCTTCCTCCTTGGTCTCGCCTCTGTGCCCCGTCTTCCTCACCCCTGTCCCCTCCTGCTTCGTCCCCCTCTAATGCCATTGCTTTTTGTCTCTCGCAGATCTGTGGACCACCGTGATGCTTCGGCTGAGGTGCGGGATGTTAGCTGTGGCTGGGGGCAGCCGGCTCATTGGGGGCAGCATCAGGTACTCGTACCCTCCCTTGGTTGGTAGGAGCAGGGCAGGATTTAGACTTAGACGGTTTTTAAAGTGGGGCCCCAAATGCTGACATAGTGCCCCATCACACGATATTTCAGTGTATGTACATGCTGTGTGGGTGCTCTCCTCCGCTGACTCCAGACCATGTGGCCCAGGGCTCATGCCACTGCACGCCCGCTGTCTCTCCCCGTGGGCAGGACACTACACAGACAACACGGGGTGAGGGGAAAACAGTGCGGCAATAATTTACTGAACCACAACAGCAAACAGAACAGTGCCAGCAATTACCCCCAAGATGGTGCAAATTACAGGGTCCCATCCTTCCTCTGACTCTGCGGGATTAGAGCTGCTTCTAGGGCCGACTACCCCCGCCAGTGACTCCCCGCCAGTGACTCCCCGCCAGTGACTCCCCGCCAGTGACTCCCCGCCAGTGACTCCCCTCCAGTGACTCCCCGCCAGTGACTCCCCACCAGTGGCTCCCCGTTTATGGCAGGCCCCCACAGTGAGGAGGTAACGACAAGCTTAGGAAGCTGACCGTCCATTGATGTACGAGGCCAGGTGACCTGATTGTCCCAACCTGGATTCTGTAAACGTCTTTGATGGTTCAGCGATGGTCAATGTGGCAGCTCTGTGTTTCTTCAGTTGTGATGGTTCATGACTTCTGTAATGTAGACTCTCTGAACACAGGGAGATCACAGCTTCTCATTCAGTCATTCCACCACAGGCTTGGGGGAAGGAGGCCATCGCTCTCTGCCGGAGTGTGCAAACAACATGCACAGATTGTCCTTCATATTGCAGAGCACCAAAGGGTCATCAACATATTAACAGACATTGTGCCTTTGTTTCCCATAGACAGTAGAACAATACTAGGACAGATACAATAGCCGATCAGCAGCCAGTGAATCATTACAGTAAAGATACCGTCACACTAAGCGACGCTGCAGCGATACAGACAACGATGTCGATCGCTGCAGCGTCGCTGTGTGGTCGCTGGAGAGCTGTCACACAGACAGCTCTCCAGCGACCAACGATCCCGAGGTCCCCGGTAACCAGGGTAAACATCGGGTTACTAAGTGCAGGGCTGCGCTTAGTAACCCGATATTTACCCTGGTTACCGTTGTAAATGTGAAAAAACAAACACTACATACTTACATTCAGGTGTCTGTCACGTCCCCCGCCTTCAGCTTCCCGCACTGACTGAGCGCCGGCCGTAAAGTACAGCAGTGACGTCACCGCTGCGCTGTGCTTTACGGCCGGCCGGCGCTCACCAGTCAGTGCGGGAAGCTGACGGCGAGGGACCTGACCAGACACCGGAATGTGAGTATGTAGGGTTTGTTTTTTTACATTTACAACGGTAACCAGGGTAAACATCGGGTTACTAAGTGCGGCCCTGCGCTTAGTAACCCGATATTTACCCTGGTTACCAGTGAAGACATCGCTGAATCGGCGTCACACACGCCGATCCAGCGATGTCAGCAGGAGTCCAGCGACAAAATAAAGTCCTGGACTTTCCCCTGCGACCAAAGATCTCCCAGCAGGGGCCTGATCGCTGGTCGCTGTCACACATAACGATTTCGTTAACGATATCGTTCAGTGTGACGGTACCTTAAGGGCCCACAGTGATTCTCACATGACCCCATGTTCCTGGGCCTACTGACATAATACGTCTGGATAATTCAGGTTTAATGCGATATCGCCACATACGTCCGCCATCTAAATCAGCCAGACATCCAATCATCCTTCTCCATGTATCGGGGACAGTCAATTAGCATGTCTTTAATCAGAGACACGATTGTAATAGTTTTCCCCTCCCTGAGAACGAAACCAAACTGAGGACTGAGGACACCACACGTGTTCGAAGCGCGTCCCATTACTCAAGTCCTTCCTTCCCCCGGTACGCAGCGGCTTGTCAAACAGCTTATTTTTAATTTGTCCTAATAAAGACTTTAGATTTTTATCTCCTGAGCTGGATATCTTCATTTTCGTGTTTCCTGGGATTGACGAGCATACCAGGTCTCCAGTGGGGTCAATTGGCCGATGAATTTATAGCCAGTCTGGCTGCTTGTTCTGGGGTTTCAGGCTTCCGGTCGGCTACCCACTTTATTATATCTGGGGCCATCTTCTCCATAATTTGCTGGAACACAATCACATCCCGGAGGGCAGCAGCGGAGTGGGCAGCCTGACCATCAAGTCTGCAATTGCAGTGTCGTCGTAGTTGTCTGCCAAGTTTTACATAGGAGACTCCCTGGGGAGACAATGTCCGGAACTTGGTATGATATCTTTCGGGGGTGATGGCAAACATAGACAGTAGGTTGTCTGTCATGAACCAGGGTTGTCTGGTTGGCCCCAGTTCTTTTTCTGAAGGGGATTTATTTATATCCCAGTTCCGGTTTGGAGCTCGCAGCTCTCTGGCGCCCCCTTACCCTCAGGTCAGTCAGGGAACTGCACCTAGGATAATTAGTCGCCAGAAAGGCTGCCTTCTATGTACTGGCTATTGGGCACACTGCAGTGAGGGTCATATAATTATTCCCATCTGCATGCCAAGCAATGCACTTATAAACCCCGTTCAATCACTGCCAGCTATACCCAACAAGCTCACTACGGTCCGCTGCCAACAGCTCCTATTCCTAAATCAATAATTGGTCAGGAGCCAACCCAATTAGTAGCATAATTTACTTCAGAGGACGTGACAGTATGTTATAGAGCAAGGAGAAACAAAGCTAGTAATTTATATATTTTACTCCAAAAGGTAGGCAGTGTTTACAAAAGTGGAACAAGATATTATAAAATGAGACAATTATGTATATACAGACGATTACAAAATAAAAAGGAATTAAAGGAACAAAATAGACTTACAGTTCTTTCATATCATGGCTGACCATGTGGCTGGGGGAAGGAGCATATGTCCCAGTGCATCACAGATGTGTCTCTCAGCTAGCTTTCTGGGCAAAAGACTGACTCATATCTCAGCAAGTTTAAGATATACCCTCTGGTCATGACCTCACTGAGTGGGCTGAATTATGAAATGCACTCATCTTTTCTCAGAGGGTCTGAAGCGTACTGAAAACTCCTAACCGTCTTAGCTCGGTAATGGTACCCCGTATAGCGACCATGGAACTGGCATGAGCTGGGCGTTAATTTGAGCCCAAATATGAAGTATCTTTATGACCCGGTTAAGCAGAAATCCATTTCTGCTAGGCACTGCACTTAGAAAACGCACTGGTGTGTAGCACTATTGTCGCACATCCAAAATATATAACTTTCACATCTGTCACCATCTGAGGTCAAATTATTCATGAATAATTATCACACAACTCAGAGGATGCATGGCTGCAAACAAAAGCATTCCTGAGGGAGGAGGGACTGAGTATAGGATTACACAAGCTGACAGGCAGTGTGAGGAGGGGAGTCAAAAAGCCCACAGCGTGTCACTTACACACGCAGGGAGATGCAGCAGAGCTCAGTGAGGGTGACATAGTGTGGAAATAATTTATTGAACAACAAACAATAGCATATAGAACAGTCCCAGCAATTATCCAAGATTGTGCAAATTACCCTTCCACTGGCTCGCCGGAATTAGAGCAGCTACAACTTTAGGGCTTCAAGGGCCGACTACCCCAGCATTGGCACCCCACTTTTGTTGGGCACCCACTGAGAAGAGGGAACGACAAGTTTAGGATGAGTCCATTCATGTACGAGGCCAGGTGACCTGATTGTCCCAACCTGGATTCTCTAAACCTCTAGCTTGGTGCTATGCTTAGTGTTCTGTGGGGGTTATTTGTGCAGTGCTGGTACCTCTGGTTCTGTTAGCCTTAGTTTCTGTTTTCTATTGGTTTCTGCAGCCTTCTCTGTGTTTTCTATGATGAGGTGACACGTTTTTGAACCCAGTCCTTAGTTCTTTTAGGGACCTCCTTCCCCTTATCTATAGGTCTTTGCTTGAGATTAACCTAGGATTGTCAGTGGGTCTATTCGCCAGGAATGGGTCGCCCTCTCCATCGTAGGGTATCAGCCTAATCATAGTGCAGGGTCAGTCTTCCCTTCTACCTTAGTCCTGTGTTGCAGATCCGTAACAACAGATTCCCTTTAACAAACATTCACACATTGTGCCTTTGTTTCCCATAGACAGTAGAACAATATTAGGATAGATACAATAGCCGATCAGCAGCCAGTCCACAAATGGCAGCCAGTGAATTCATTACAATAAGAGTATGTTCCCAAGGTCAGGAATCGGAAGCGCCTTGGATGCAGCACATGTCCGCTCCATCCATAGCACTGCCGGCTTTTGAACGCAGGTGATTCCGCATGTGTTCATTGAACCGTGCGGAATCACCACATCCTATACATTGGGCGGGAAATTTATCTTGTCCTCTATACAGCATAATGCATTCCCCATAGTCCTCCATGCAGCATAATTCTCTTCCCCTAGCCCTCTATGCAGCATAATGCACTTCCCCTAGCCCTCCATGCAGCATAATGCGCTCCCCCTAGTCCTCCGTACAGTATGTATAATGTGCACCACAGTGTTCTAATGTTCTCACTGATTTTCAATAATACCTCTCCTCGTTCTTCCACTGCTCTGGTCGCCGCTGTGCTTCTCCTCTGCATCGAGGGAGTATGATGAGGGACAGATCGGATGGCTTACCGCCTCCATCCTTGCTTTGTTGTGCAATTCTATGTGGGGGGTGCCCAGGGCTGGCACAGGGATCCCCCAAATCACGGGCCTCATAGCGGCCACGTGTTCTGCCACTGCTAGCAGCATGCCACTGACTGGGGCCCCAGGGGGAGTGAGGGTCCTGTGTAGTTGCCCAGTTTGCATTCCCAAAATCCATTTCTTGACTGTTTCTTGCTGTTTCAGGTCCGATGAGCCATTTTTCACATTTGATTGTGGCTCTCTGGAGCGGAGGCCCCTGGCTCAGCGGTGAGTAGTCCCTGTGGTGGTGGGATGTGACGTGTTTGTAATCTGGGTTGTGACGACCCTGTGTGTTGTTGCCTGGCAGACAGAACCCATCCACCGTGGCCTCGGAGCCAGAGATGATCTTGGCTGCATCGTTCTCATCCTCTGGGGAGTTCTTCGCTCTCACTGACGACAGTAAAAGACTTGTCCTGTTCAAGACGTCTCCGAGCTGGGAGCTGATCAGTGTTCGGTGAGAAAGTCAGTGAGTGGGGAGGTGTAGGGTATCTGGGGGAGGGAGGGTTTGGGGATGGCGTCAGGAGCATTGTGGCGCAGTAAGAAGGGCAAATGTTATCCCCATCTTCAGAAAAGGAAAGAAGACGGAGCCAGGGAATTACAGGGTAGTGAGCCTTACTTCTATACCAGGAAAGTTCTTTGAAAAAAATTATTAAACAGCATGTAAATACTTGGATAAGAATACAGTAATTAACCAGAGACAGCATGGATTTGTAGAAAAAGTCACGCCAGAGTAATCTAATTTCCTTCTATGACGGAATCACTGACTGGGTGGATCAGGGAAATGCGGTAGATATAGTATATCTCGACTTCAGCAAAGCATTTGATAAAGTATCTCATTCTATGCGTATCGAAAAAATGACCAAGTATGGGATTGACAAGGCTACGGCTAGATGGATTCATAACTGGCTCAGTGGTCGTACTCAGAGTGGTAATAAATGGTTGCACATCCAATTGGAAGATTGTTCCAGGTGGAGTACCATAAGGCTTTGTTCTGGCCCCAGTGTTGTTTAACATCTTTATAAATGATCTAGATAAGGGAACTGAAGGTAAATTAATTAAATTTGCAGATGATGCAAAGATAGGAGGGATAGCTAACCCTAGAGAAGACAGAAAATATTCAGAAAGATCTAGATAAGCTTTAACAATGGGCAGCAACTAATAGAATAGTGTTTAACAGGGAGAAATGAAAGGTTCTACATCTAGGCAAGAAAAACGAAAATTGCATCTGCAGAATTGGAGAAATAGAACTAAGTAACGGCACGTGTGAAAAAGACTGGGGTATACTAATAGATCACAGACTGAACATGAGTCAACAGTGTGATACAGCAGCAAAAAAGGCAAACGCATTTCTAGGATGTATTAAGAGAAGCATAGAGTCTAGATCACGTGAAGTCATTATCCCCCTCTACTCCTCCTTGATCAGGCCTCATCTGGAATATTGTGTGCAGTTTTGGGCACCACATTTTAAAAATGACATCAACAAACGAGCAAGTTCAGAGAAGAGCGATCAGGATGACGAGCAGACTGCGCAGTATGTCCTATGAGGAACAGTTACAGGATCTGGGAATGTTTGTAATCTTGCAATAAAAAAAAAAAAGTAAGGCCTCTATCAAATTTCCGTCGGTACGGGCCCGTCGCAATGCGTCCGTTCGACGGACGTTGTGAAATAACTGCACGACGTGGGCAGCGGATGCAGTTTTTCAACGCATCCGCTGCCCATTCTGCAGTCCAGGGAGGAGGGGGCGGAGTTTCGACCGCGCATGTGCAGTCGAAAATAGCGGACACGACGCACAAAAAAAAGTTACATTGAACTTTTTTTTGTGCGTCGCGTCCGCCAAAACAACGGATCCGTCGCTAATACAATTCTATGGGCAAAAAAAGCATCCTGCAAGCACATTTGCAGGATCCGTTTTTTGCCCATAACGACGGATTGCGATGGATGACAAAAGACGGAAGTGTGAAAGAGGCCTAAGAGGAGACTTAATAGCTGTCTACAAATACAGTTGAAACGAGAAGTTTCCATCCACTGTATATAAAGACACATCTGCATGTTTTTCTCAAACATGCAGATGTGTCTGACATGAAATCAGAATAAACCTTTTCGTTTTCGGTCAGTTAGGATTACCAAAATTAATATTTGCCAAATGCCAGAATAATGAGAGAGAGAATGTTTTAAGTTATTGTTATTACTTACTGCAAAGTCAGAAGTTTCCATACACGAAGATTACTCTGCCTTTACACAATTCTGCACTGCCCGTATGATGATGTCAGGTATTTGGAAGCTTCTGATTGATGTTTTGTGGCAACATCTGAGTTAATTAGAGACACACCTGTGGATGTATTTTAATGCACACCTGAAACACACTGCTTCTTTGTGTAGCATCATGGGAAAGTCTAAAGAAATCCACCAGGATATAAGGAAGAGAATTGTGGACTTGCACAAGTCTGGCTCATCTTTGGGTACTGGATCCCTCTCCATGCTGCTACCAATTCGTCACGTACCCGCTCTCAGCACATGACTTGGGGTTGTGCCTGCAAGGGTTAATCTGTCTCCCAACTCTCAGTCCAGCATTCAACCTCTGTCCTATGCTGTAATGGGAGCATAAATCACACACCAACCCAGGCCACACACCCGCTCATACACGCTGCCACCACTCACCGAACACACGGGTGATGAGTCCCGGAAATTACTACTACTGTCTACCACTCACCGAACACACGGGCAATGAGTCCTGGAAATTACTAATACTGTCTACCACTCACCGAATACACAGGCGATGAGTCCCGGAAATTACTACTACTGTCTACCACTCATAAGGGGTAAAGAAAAAGAGTGCAAAATATAGTGCACACAAGGCAATAATAAATAGAAAGAGGCTTTATTACAGACAATGCCAAGACAGACAAAAAATGCAATTAAAAACAATTAAAATCATGATGGAGCGACATGCAAGACAATGAAAGGCAAGTGAAAGGAAAAGTGCAAAATTACAAAAATCTCCAAAAATTATTATAAAGACAGTCGATATTGTGACTACATGATAGATCTGGTATAAAAGACCATGACTGGAAAAATAAATATTGGGTGTCTAACAAACTATGTGATATAATAATGAAATGTTCAAATAACTGTAGTGAGCAACTGATCAATCTCCCTGAGAATCAAATCCTACTATATAATTGTCTAAGGGTCACTTCCGCCTGGCTGTCTGTCTCAGATATTCATTGGTCGCGGCCTCTGTCTGCCATGGAATCCAAGTCGCTGATTGTTCGTGGCAAAACGCCCACGACCATTGCCACGACCAGTCAGCGACGGCCACAGTCCGGCGGCAATATGGCCGCTCCTTCCTCCCCGCAGTCAGTGCCCACTCCATACTCCCCTCCAGTCAGCCCTCACACAGGGTTAATGCCAGCGTTACCGGAGTGCGGTGTAACTCACTCCGGTTACGCAGCTATTAATCCTGTGTGACCAAGTTTTTACTATTGATGCTGTGTATGCAGCATCAATAGTAAAACGATCTAATGTTACAAATAATAAAAAAAAGGTTATTCTCACCCTCCGACGTCGCGTCCTGTCCGACGGCAGGTTCCGGTGCTATGGGAGAAGGACCTGCCATGACGTCACGGTCATGTGACCGCGACGTCATCACAGGTCCTGTGCTCATAGTCATACCAACCCTGGGACCGGAAGCTTACACCTGCACCGTACACAGGAGCCAGGACCAAGGTGAGTATATGTTTATTTTTTATTTTGTCACTGGCCAATATTCTACATTACTTGGCAATATACTACGTGGCTGTGCAATATACTACGTGGGTGTGCAATATACTACGTGGCTGTGCAATATACTACGTGGCTGTGCAATATACTACGTGGCTGTGCAATATACTTCGTGGCTGGGCAATATACTTCGTGGCTGGGCAATATACTTCGTGGCTAGGCAATATACTACGTGGCTGGCCAATATACTACGTGGCTGGCCAATATACTACGTGGCTGGCCAATATACTACGTGGCTGGCCAATACACTACGTGGCTGGCCAATACACTACGTGGCTGGCCAATACACTACGTGGCTGGGCAATACACTACGTGGCTGGGCAATACACTACGTGGCTGGGCAATACACTACGTGGCTGGGCAATACACTACGTGGCTGGGCAATACACTACGTGGCTGGGCAATACACTACGTGGCTGGGCAATACACTACGTGGCTGGGCAATACACTACGTGGCTGGGCAATACACTACGTGGCTGGCCAATACACTACGTGGCTGGCCAATACACTACGTGGCTGGCCAATACACTACGTGGCTGGCCAATACACTACGTGGCTGGGCAATACACTACGTGGACATGCATATTCTAGAATACCCGATGCGTTAGAATCGGGCAACAATTTTGTTGTCATATATACAAAATCTAAACCTGCATGAATCACTGTATGAAGTCCTAGATCACCAGAGTGGAGACCGTCCATCAGAGGCTCAAACACTCAGAATGTGCAACAAAATACTAAGGCAGAAATAAGCCAAATGGGGACCACATGTGTGAACAAGCCCCCATGGTGAACTGACAGTCACCAAAGACCCCACAAATCCCTAAACATACTAAGTCCGCATGCCCCAGCTCTGCCCAACGCGTGTTGCTGCCTCATCAGGGAGGTCATTTTGTTGCACATTCTGAGTGTTTGAGCCTCTGATGGACGGTCTCCACTCTGGTGATCTATCACTTCATACAGTGATTCATGCAGGTTTAGATTTTGTATATATGACCATTGTCACGTGAGTATTTATATGATTTGATTCTCAGGGAGATCGATCAGTTACTAACATTTCATTATTATATCACATAGTCTGTTAGACACCCAATATTATTTTTCCAGCCATGGACATTTGACATCATTCTCTCTGGAAATCCTTTTCATTGCCTCTTTTTTTTTTTTTTTTTTTTTTTTTTTTTTATTATACCAGATCTATCATGTATTCACAATATTGACTGCCTTTATAATAATTTTTGCAGTTTTGCACATTTCCTATTTCACTTGCCTTTCATTGTCTTGCATTTGACTCCATCACGATTTTAATTGCGTTTTTTGTCTGTCTTGGCATTGTTGTTGTAATAAAGCCTCTTTCTATTTATTATTGCCTTGTGTGCACTATATTTTGCGCTCTTTTTCTTTACTACTTCTAATTCTGGTTGTTCATTGAGTATCACCTGGCTATATGGTGTAATTGTATTTTATTAAGTGGTGCCCACCTTCTTTCTCTGATCCCATGACGGCACCACGGAGAGAGGGATCCGCCCTCAGGGACAGGAAACCCACAGGTTAAAAAGGCGGGACCTCTCTTCCACCTCAGTTTCCTGTCCCTGACTGGGAATCCACAGCTTACCGTATTGTCGTGGGATACCAGGGCTGAGTTCAGGCAGCGGGGGGCCCTGCCGCGGTCACAGATGTCGCCCTCCCTGAAGGCTTTTTCCGGGGTCGGCGGGCCCTGCGAGTATGTGCAGAGGGGAGGCAGTGAAGAGGACCGAGTCTGCCTCTTCTCCTTCCACACAACAGCCGGTAATAGGTAGCGGCGGCTACCTGGTGCGATACCGCCGGTCTGAGGGCTCGTGGGAGGTGGTGACGCCGGTCACCGACTGTAGGTTCCAGCATGGAGCGGCGGCTGCGGCAACTCCTCCGCCCCTCCGACGAGCTGGCATCAAGAGAGCGTGCATGCGCAAGGAGTCGGCAACTTTCTGCGCAGGCGCGGACGGGTCACTTCCGGGGCGGCGCAGGACACCTCTGGGTAAACCAGATGTTGCCTTGTGCCAGTCGCAGAGGATATTTTCGGTGGGGAAATCGAACACCGCTGCTCACACAGTACCACCATGAGTGGAAATGAGCAGTCGGTGGAGGAAACTCCGCAGTCCTCAAAAGGAAAAGACCCGCAGGACCGCCGTCTCACCAGAAGCCTATGCAGGGTCACAGCTCAGGATCCCAGCACAGCGGAGGCTCCAGTGGATCCAGGAAGAAATCAACAGTTCATATGGCAGAGGCATCCCCAAGACCAGAACCGGTATCTTCCTCACGTTAGGAGGGTAAGTGACCTCCGTGAAAGTATAGATTCTAAATAGGGGTTTATTGTGTTTCTTAGGGAAAGAAGTGCAAGGCGAAAACTAAGCATAGAGTGTGCCCGCTCTGCTCGGCAGATTTACCATCCACATGGGGGAAAAAGCTCTGCACTTTATGCATAGAGAACACCATAAGTGACCCCAAGATTTGTGTCTGAGCTTAAACAATTAATGAAAACACAAGTAGCAGATGCGCTAAAGAGCGTAAAAAGCCGTAAGGGAAAACGCAAAGATAAAACCCCAGATTACAGCTCCAGTGAGGAAGATGGCGTACACTACGGTTCAGATAGCTCTACATCCTCCTCCGCATCATCCTCCGCATCCTCAGAAGGCGGACGCAATTGTTTTCCAGTTGAAGAAACGGATGCGTTGGTAAAAATGGTTAGAGCAACCACTCATACTAAGAAAACTGCGCAAGACCTTATGTTCAGTGGCCGAGAACAAAAGCAACACCGGGTGTTTCCGTTAAATGAAAAAATACAGGCCCTAATAAAGAGAGAGTGGAAGAGGCCAGATAAAAAAGTCCTATTAACCCCTAAAAGGAAATATCCATTCGATGACCCAGCTTGTGCTTTATGGGGAAAGGCACCAAAATTAGATGTCGCTATTGCAAAAGCTTCTAAAACATTCGCTTTACCCTTTGAGGACATGGGAACCCTCAAGGATCCTATGGATAAGAGGGCCGATGCCTTCTTAAAGGGGTCCTGGGAAGCCGCCAGCGGGGGACTGAAGCGCGGGATAGCTGCTACATGCACGGCCAGAGCATTAATGGTTTGGCTGGATCACCTGGAGACACAAATAAAAAATAAACCACCAAGAGAATCTATATTAGACTCCGTGTCAATTATGAGGGGAGCTGCGGCATATTTAGCAGACGCTTCCATAGACTCAGTGACGCTGACAGCGAGATCAGCTTCATTCTCAAGCGCAGCCAGGAGAGCACTATGGCTGAAGTGCTGGCCAAGTGACCTGCAAACCTAAGGCAAAACTATGTTCCATACCATGCGACGGAGAATTTTTGTATAAATCAAGTTTATTAAAGCCAATAAACAATACAAACAATGAAACAGTGCTGAAACATAGTTATTAAACTTAACTTGGTACCACCCATAGATCATACATAAAGATAAAGTCTCAGCAAATTCTAGATGCAATTGGCCAATGCCAACGATGACACTTTCAAATTAGCGATAATACTTTACATCGTTAAAACATATAAACAGCCGCGAAGGCAATCAAGCATTACTAGCTATATTTAGTCATTTATATTGGTAAAGAATGTCACTAGGTAGAAAAAATATGTAGGAATGGAAAGAATTAAAGAAAAGGAAAGAGGGGAAGAAGAAAAGAAGGGATAAGAAAAAAAAAAAAAGGGGGAGGGGGAAGAGAAGGCGGATGAAGATAGGAGGGTACGCTAAGTATGAGGAATGCGACACCTCCCTCCGGGCCTATCCTAAGCCCCATATAGCGGAGAGAAAATGAGTCACCAACATTGGCTTTAAGCCACGACAGCAGGTTAGAGGATAAGGGCAGTAACCATTTAGCGGGCGCTACCATACCGGCTCCAGATATGAATTAGGACCTAGACAGCCATACTTCCAACTCCGGAGTCTCCCTGAATACAATCCATGGAGCCCAGGTGTTAAAAAATTTCACGACGGAGAATTTTTATTCGGTCCCACCCAAGATGATATTCTCGAGAAAGCTATAGATAAGAAAAAAGCTTTTCCGGGATTTCCAAATCAATCCTACAGGCGGCCCTTTCAAGGGAGGAAATTTATGCGAAGACGTCCCCCAAAAAACCAACAAAAAGAGGGATGGGAAGATGAAAAAATTGAAAAGAGGAGGCTTCCTGTTCAACAAGTCAGATAATAAAAAACAACCACAATGAAGGTGCGCCCCAGGTAGGAGGGAGACTGTCTTACTTTCTCCAAACCTGGGAAAAAATCTTCGGAAGCACTTGGGTTTTAAATATAATAGAGACGGGCCTGAAGCTGAAGTTTCTCACAAGGCCACACCATCAATTTGTAGTGACGCCACAAAGGAAATCTGAGTTCGAACAACTGAGCATCCAGAAGGAAGTCCTCAACCTACTGCAGAAGAAAGTCCTACAGGAAGTTCCACAACAGGAGGAAGCATCAGGGTTTTACTCTCCGCTTTTTCTTCGGACGAAGCCGGACGGAACTTTCAGAGCAATAATTAACTTGAAGAAATTAAACAAATACCTAGTAACAGAAAAATTCAAGATGGAAACCATAAAATCATGTCAGATCCCTTCATCCGTCTTGTTTTATGACCGTCATAGACTTAAAAGACGCATACTATCATGTGCCGATCCATCCAGATTACCAAAAATATCTCAGGGTGGCAGTAGTGATACAAGGGAAACTGAAACACTATCAATACAGAGCGCTTCCGTTTGGCCTGGCTATTGCCCCGAGGGTATTTACAAAACTAATGGCGGAAGTAATGGCCCACATAAGGGAACAAGATATATTGATTGTCCCTTATCTGGACGACCTCCTAGTGATGGGCAGATCTCCTCTCCATTGCAGCCAGCAACTAGACAGAGTGATGTCAGCCCTATCAAATCTAGGATGGTTATTGAATCTGGAAACTCCAGAGATCGTCAGTGGGAAATATTAGAAGCAGAATCCCGCTTAAAAGGAGATTTAGAGAAGCGACTAGAAATATCCTCACGAACAATAGCTTCCCTAGCTTGGTGGGCAGACCCGTCAAACCTCAGGAGGGGTGTTCCATGGGTATGGCCGGTTTCTGTAATCCTGACCACCGATGCAAGCCCATAGGGGTGGGGGGCCCACCTAAACAGTCAAATTGCTCAAGGTCCTTGGTCAAGGGAAGAAAAACCCCTCACTTCGAACATGAAAGAGCTTTTGGCAGTAAAATATGCCCTCAATCACTTTTTAGCCTCCCTACGTTCCCACCACGTAAGAGTACTGTCGGACAACAGAGTTGTAGTGGCATATTTAAACCATCAGGGGGGGACAAGGTCTCAACCTCTGATGAAAGTGACGAAATCTATCCTGTCACAAGCAGAAGCCAACCTGTCCTCCCTGACGTCCCTTCACATCAAAGGGTCAGAGAATCAGATGACAGATTTTTTAAGCAGAACACAGTTAAACAGGGAGAGTGGGAATTTAAACACGGAGATATTCAATCATATGGTGGATCGTGGGGGGCCCCGGATATAGATCTGTTCACAAACAGTCAAAACCGGAAAACTCAGGCATTTTGCTCAATAGATCCAAGGGGGAGACCAGTGGCTCTAGATGCATTTTTAATTCCCTGGAATTTCCAACTAGCTTACGCTTTTCCTCCGATAGCTCTAATCCCGTTAGTCCTGAAGAAGATCAGGGAGGACAGAGCCAGAGTGGTCATGATAGCCCCATTCTGGCCAAAAAGAATATGGTTTCCATGGCTACGCCTAATGTCCATATCAGATCCCCGGATCCTCCCAAATATCCCAAACCTTCTGCACCAGGGGCCAGTATATCATCCACAAATAAAAAACTTACATATAACGGCCTGGCTTTTGAGAGGGAACTTTTAACTGAGAGAGGGTTTTCTTCAAATCTAGTTTCAACTCTACTAGCCAGTAGAAAACCAATAACTACGAAAGCATATGGCAAAGTCTGGAAAAAATTCCTCTCTAGTTCGGGGGTCTAGTTCGGGGGTTAGCCTATCAGGAGAAATTCCAATTCAGGAAGTACTGGAATTCCTACAAAAAGGTTTAGAGAAAGGCTTGGCAACAAGCACTCTAAAAGTTCAAATTGCAGCATTAGGCGCCCTTTACAACCAGGACTTGGCGGGGAATCACTGGGTAAAAAGGTTCATTAAAGCTTCATCTAGATCCAAACTGGTCATACATCTCACTGCACCTCCCTGGGATCTGAACCTAGTCCTTTCGGCACTAACTAAAGCACCTTTTGAACCCCTATCGCAGGCTCCCTTAAAAATAATTTCCCTGAAAACCTCTGTTGGTAGCCCTAACCTCAGCCCGCAGAATTAGGGTACTTTCACACTAGCGTTTTTTTTAAATCCGTCACAGTGCGTCGTTTTGCAGAAAAAACGCATCCTGCAAAAGTGCTTGCAGGATGCGTTTTTTCCCCATAGACTTCTATTGACGCATTTGCGACGGATTGGCACACTTCGTCGTGCTTTGGCGGACCGTCGGGAGAAAAAAACCCTACATGTAACGTTTTTTTCTCCTGACGGACCGCTTTTTCCAACCGCGCAAGCGCGGCCGGAACTCCGCCCCCACCTCCCCGCACCTTACAATGGGGCAGCGGATGCATCCGCTGCCTCCATTGTACAATGCAGCAAACGCTAGCGTCGGAATCTCTCCCCGACGCATTGCGACGGGGAGATTCCGACGCTAGTGTGAAAGAAGCCTTAGTGATTTGCAGGCCTTGTCAGCTTACCCACCTCTAACCCAAATATTAGAGGACAGAGTGGTCCTTAGAACTGATCCATCCTACCTTCCCAAAGTGGCATCAAAATTTCACAGATCCCAAGAAATAGCCTTACCATCCTTTTGCCCAAATCCTAAAAATGAAAAAGAAAAAACTCTACACACACTAGATGTGAAGAGATGCCTGACACACTATTTATCAGAAACGAGGGAGTGCAGGAAAGGGAGGGCTCTGTTTGTCTGCTTTCAGGGGCCAAACAAGGGTCATAAAGCATCAAAAGCCACGTTGGCAAGATGGGTAAGAGATGCCATCACCCTGTCATATACCTCATCCAAGGAACCAGTTCCAGACACAATTAAAGGGAACCTGTCACCCCGTTTTTTGAGATTGAGCTATAAATACTGTTAAATAGGGCCTGCGCTGTGTGTTCCTATAGTGTATGTAGTGTACCCCGATTCCCCACCTATGCTGAGAAATAACTTACCAAAGTCGCCGTTTTCGCCTGTCAATCAGGCTGGTCAGGTCGGGAGGGCGTGGTGACATTGCTGGTTCTTCCTCAGCTGACGGACATGGCTGATCAACCTGGGGGCACCCTTGCCTGTCCGGATGGCTTGTCTTTTCGTTTAAATTTGGCCTGATGGACGACCTTATTAGATCCACCATCCGCAAAAACTGGCACATTTTGGAAAAGGATGGTGATCTGTCTGATTTGACCAAGAATGGTCCCTTATTTGCATGTCGCCGCAGTAGAAATCTTAAAGATTTACTAGCCAGAAATTGTTTCTTTGAAAATAAGAAAAGTAATTGGTTAGAGATGGGGATCCCAAAAGGAAACCACAAATGTGGGCGCTGCAATTTTTGTATTTTCCATTTGACAGGTATTCATTTACACATTGGCGATGTTTCCCATATTGTGCGGCACTTCATTACCTGTAGGTCTACACATGTTGTGTCTGTCATCTTCTGTCCATGCGGCTTTTTTTTACGTCGGTAAGAGCATTCGACCGTTGTTTGTCAGGATAAGGGAGCATTTTAACTCCATCCGGACAGGCAAGGGTGCCCCCAGGTTGATCAGCCATGTCCGTCAGGTGCACGCAGGTGATACAAGCGTCTTACGCTTTGCTGGGATAGAACAAGTGGGGGGGGTGACCTTAACAGGTTACTCCTTAGATCAGAAGGTAGATGGATTCTACGTACGAATGCTATGGGCCCGTTGGGTCTGAATGATAAAATGGACATGGCAGTATTTTTATAGTTAATGTGGTTTTATATCACATTATTTCTTGGATTTTCTTGTGTATTCCGTGCTCTTTAGTTTTTATGTTAAATGTATGTTATATATTTTTGTTTTCCTCTCAGTCTGGTAGGTGGGTGTTTTCACGCTCATTGGTTGCTACAGGCTGCAGGGAGTTTCCTGTCTTGGTTACGCCTAATAGGTGCTCTCCTGGTTCCTGTTAGCATTCGGACCCGTAGAAGTGCAGTCGCACGAAACGGCCGTCGTCCGTCATTCCACGTTCTCCTGTAAGTTCCTGCACATGTTCTGATTAAAAGGCATATTATTTTCAAGGATCGGTGAGTGCACTTTCTTTTATTCTTTTTTTGCTGGATTTGACATGTTCTTATATTAGTGCACCCGGTGTCCTTTTGGCAGTTCAGACTCAGCAGCGGCACATAGCAGTGGTTTCTCTGAGGTCCGATGTTACATGTGGGAGCAGTGCCGTGTTTTTTCTTTTGCATCTAGTGCTATACATAGTTCACTGCACACATATATATTTATACATATTTCATTGCAGGTACAATTTCAAGATACCTGAAGGTGCCTCGTTCATCTGTACAAACAATTATACGCAAGTACAAACAAGATGGGAATGTCCAGCCATCATACTGCTCAGGAAGGAGATGGGTTCTGTGTCCCAGAGATGAACGTGCTTTGGTCTGACATGTGCATAGCAAGCCAAGGGCTAAAGCAAAAGACCTTGTGAAGATTGTGTCAATATTTACAGTGAAACGAGTACTGTATCAACCTGGGCTGAAAGGCCACTCTGCCAGGAAGTAGCCACTACTCCAAAAGAAACATAAAAAAGCTGGATTAATATTTGCAAATGTACACAAGAACAAAGATCTTAATTTCTGGAGACAGGTCCTGTGGTCTGATGAAACGTAATTTGAACTTTTTGGGCATAATGACCATCGTTTCATTTGGAGGAAAAAGGGAGAAGCTTGGAAGCCTAAGAACACCATCCCCACTGTGAAACGCGGGGGTGGCAGCATCATGCTGTGGGGTTGTTTTGCTGCAGGAGGGACTGGTGCATTTCAAAAATAGATGGCATCATGAGGAAAGAAGATCATGTGGCAATACTGAAATGACATCTGAAGACATCAGGCAGGAAGTTAAAGCTTGGGCGAAAATAGGTCTTTCAAATGGACAGTGACTCGAAGCATACAAAATAGTAACAAGGTGGCTTCCGGATAACAAAGTCAATGTTTTGGAGCTGCCATGTAACACATCCCACCGTGATCCCACCAATCTGTCACGGTTCACAGGGAAGATACCATTATCATCCCCACCACTCACACCAATTTGTCACGAACTGGGGTTGTTTGGTTGCCCCTGGTTCCTTCTGAAGGGAATTTATCTATATCCCACTTCCCAATTCCGGTTTGGAGCTTGCAGCTCTCTGGCGCCCCCCTTACCCTCAGGTCAGTCAGGGTACTGCACCTAGGGTAATTAGTCGCCAGAAGGGCTGCCCTCAATGTACTGGCTATTGGGCACGCTGCAGCAAGAGTGATATAGCTACTCCCACACAGGCTGGAACAATAATTATCAACGCCACCGGTTGCTGCAAAGATACCCGATTGCACAGGACAAAATATGCTGTCACGAGCTCCGATTTTCCAAGGATTAACGGTTCCAGAGCCAACCCAAATCAGTAGCGTAATTCACTTCAGAAGACGCGACAGTTCGTTTAGAGCATGGAGAGACAAGCTAATAATTTTTTATTTTACTCCCAAAAAAAGGTAGGCAGTGTTTACAAAGTATAAAATAAATTATAAAGAAGACAAATCATATGTACAATACAATTACAAATAAAGAAAAAAATAGGATTAAAATTGAAAAGAACACTTACAGGTTATTCAGATCATTTCACCTCCTGGTTGCCCATGTGCTCAGGAGACAACTCAAGATGCATGTCACATGCTAGACCCCGGACAAAAGACACTGAAGACTGCTGTCTCACTAAGTTATTTCACAGCCCAGAACCCGGTCACTCCCTCTGTGGTGACATCACTTAGAGGCTGAAACCTCCCCTTTTACTTGAAGATATGAAATGCCATTTTTATGCCTCCCGCTGTATGAGCCTCGTATAAGAAATACGCCAGGATCACGTGGTGCACCACGTCGGTGCGATTCTTTTAAGTGTAAACACAGGGCAATTACCTGAACCACTTACGGAGAGATCCACGCTTTGCACTCATTGCGTTTAGTTTCTAGCGCTTTCAGGGAGTGATGGCTCTGTCGATGGACATCCGGAATATATAATTCTTATATCTCTAGCCCATATCAGTGCTCATATATAACACATTAATAGAACCGAGAAATGCATGCAGCTTGGAAGTTGCTATGCCCGTTTTGGCTGGTATTATGCGGCAGGAGGGAATGAGTAGTTTTCAGAGTCTGGCATAGCTAAAAGTCATAAACCGCTCACACATTGGTATCAAGTTGCACAGTCTCTCTGCCATAGGGCTTTGTCTTTGTATGAGTGAATGCAGAGGGGGAGAAAGGGGGGTTGAATCTGCAGCGTGTGTGTGTGGAAAGCCATGTAACCTGAAACTAAACTCACAATATGACATTTTTACATTATTGTGACACCTCCCCCTTTTGGACTCCGTAGCGGAGGCAGAACCTCTTGGTACTCCTCCATGCGCATCTCAGCAGGTTCACCATGGCGGGACAACCCATCTGCATTGCCTTGCTCCCTGCCTGTTTTGTGCTTGATGGTAAAGTCGTACTGCTGGAAGGCAATGCTCCAGCGTAGCAATCTTCAGTTGGTTCCACACATGGCTTGCAGCCAGCGCAGAAGGTGGTGGTCCATCAAGGGTTTTGCCAGGCTACTATAGTGCTGTATGAAGCGCCTATAGTACCCTCCAGTGCCCCGGAAGGACATCATCTGTTTTTTGGTCCTGGGGGTGGCCCAGAACACGATCGCGTCCACTTTCCCAGGCTCTGGCTTTATGGACTTCCCACCTACCTGGTGCCCCAAGTAGTGGACCTCTCACCCCATCTGGCACTTTCCCGCCTTGGTAGTCAGACCGACCCGGTGAATTCGCCAGAGCACCTCCTGAAGATGCTGCAGGTGTTCATCCCAGGAGGAACTGAAGATGGCAATGTTATCAAAGTACGCCACCGCGTACTTCTCCAGTCCCAGCTGCCACGCTGGAAAGTGGCAGCCGAAAGAGGAAGGTCCACACGGCTCATACAAATCAGACGTGCTGGCTGAACCGGAATCATCCAAAGAACATCAGCAGGAGTTAATCAGCCACACTCAAGTGGATGCAAAGTGAAACATTCAATTCCTGTATGGAAAAATCACACCACAAATAATTGTCAAATTGGTGAATGATGATACGTTGAGTAACGTTTCAACCTAGTCCTGGTCTTTTTCAAACATCGCTTAAAATCCTGTTTAATTGCTGCCTCTGTTACCCAGGTAAGGGGAGGGATGGGGTATGGGTCCTGGAGGCCAAATGGGCTGTCCTGGAGGCCAAATGGGCTGTCCTGCAGAGTGATGCAGCGGTGGTGGTGTCAAGAGATGTTTGAAAAAGACCAGGACTAGTGTTATGGACCTGGTGGTTAGTAGCACCCGAAAAGACCTGATGGTTAAACTGACAAAGGACAAGCTCTGGGAAGTGGGAGCTCTGCTGACCGCAACCCCTAATCCTATCACACACACTAGAAATAGCCGTGGAGCGTTCCTGACTCTCCCTAGACGCCTCTTCACAGCCTAAGAGCTAACTAGCCCTAGAGATAGAAAATAAAGCCTACCTTGCCTCAGAGAAATTCCCCAAAGGTAAAGGAAGCCCCCCACATATATTGACTGTGAGTTAAGATGAAAGTCACAAACACAGAAATGAAACAGGTTTCAGCAAAGGGAGGCCAGACTTACTAAACAGACTGAGGATAGGAAAGGTATCTTTGCGGTCAGCACAAAAAACTACAAAAAGACCACGCAGAGAGTGCAAAAAGACCTCCGCACCGACTCACGGTGCGGAGGTGCCACTCTGCATCCCAGAGCTTCCAGCTAGCAAGGCAATATCATGATAGCAAGCTGGACAAGAAAACAATGAACAAATAATAAACTAGCAGGCACTTAGCTTCTGCTGGAGTAGACAGGTCATCAGTAAGATCCAAGACCGAACTGAACCAGTACAAGAACATTGACAGCTGGCATAGAGTAACGATCTGAGTGGAGTTAAATAGAGCAGTCAGCCAAAGAATAAACTAAATCACCTGTGGAAGGAACCTCAGAAGCAGCAGCTCCACTCACAGCCACCAGAGGGAGTCCATGGACAGAACTCGCAGAAGTACCATTCATGACCACAGGAGGGAGTTCGATAATAGAATTCACAACAGACTAGGTTGAAACGTTACTCCCTGCTTACCGTATTATCATTCACCAATTTGACATTATTATTTGTGGTGTGATTTTTCTATACAAGAATTAAATGTTTCACTTTGCATCCACTTGAGTGCGGCTGATTAAGTCCTCATCCTCTGGAAAGTAGTAGGGGCATTCTTCATGCCAAAGGGCATGACCGTGGACTTGTATAGTCCGAAGGGTGTGATAAAGGTGGACTTCTGCGCCTCGGGGCTCGGGAATCTGCCAGTATCCTCGACTCAGATCCATTATGGTCAGATATTTTGCGCCAGCTAACCGCTATGGGCTCTACCTCCCCATCCACCTCCATTACCTTAGGAGCAGTGCTACTTATGGGGCAGTTGCCTTCATCTGTGGCACTGGTCAGTTGCACGGCATCATCTTCCTCACAGTTCCCATGCATCTCCCCATTTCCCTGAGCACCATCGCTTGCTCCTGTTAGGGGTTCCTCAGCCATCCCACCCCGCAGAGTGACGTGGCTGAGCACTCCAGCACCTGTGAACACATCATTCTTAGGAAATAAATGGTTATCAGGTAAAACATGCATATTTTCATCATCAGCATTATTGGTAATACCCTCGGCATTTTCAGAAAAATTATCAGGTTCATCATTAATCGGTAAAGCATTGTCAGGTAACACATGCAATTTCCCATCATTGTCATCAGAATTCGATTGGGGAGGGGAGTCAGGGACATAATATGTAACCATCCTCCCCAAATCCGTCCCCAATAAAACATCAGCGGGCAAATTATCAGACAGCCCCACTTCCTTCACCCCGCTCCCGGCACCCCAATCTATATACACCTGGGTTATTGGCAGGGGACAGCTGATGCCCTCAATCCCGGTGACAGGGTTTTACCCAGAATAATCTCTTCAGGGACCGCCAGTTCAAGCCGGATGAGGGTCCGTTCAGCCCCGGTGTCCTTTAGGCCTGTAGAGACATGGCCCCCACGATGACGTGCTACTTTGTCACACACCCTCCCAACCACCCCACCCACCAAAAGAACTGCTGCATTAGGCCCTGGGGCCTTGGCTGGGGGGTTCTTTTGCTTCTCTGGACAGTGGGTGCTGATATGACATGTCCGCTTTCATAAAAAACACTGGCAAGGGCCGGTGGCAGGGCCGGCGTCAGCACCTGGGCAAATGCCGGGGCCCTAGCGAGAGAGGTGGGCCCACTCACGCTGTCATAGATACAGCTGGGAGAGCAGAGCAGGAGATAACATGCTCTCTCCGCCCACAAAGTCACTGCTGGCTGCGTTCTCTTAACCCTTATGTGCCAGCTCTGACACAAGCATCTTCTCACTCAGTGAGTGCAGCCAGGCAGGCACATAGGGGTTAAGAGATGGCAGCCAGTGTGACATTGTGGGCGGAGAGCGCACGTTCTCCTGCTCTGATCTCCGCCCCTGGCTGGCTGCAGTGCTGATGAACTTATCAGGCAGATTCCGGAGGAGCTCCATCCTACCAGTGCCTGAGTGAGTGCTATGGTATCCAGCAGTGGTTGCAGTTGGACTTGTGGCTCAGTCTGCTGCTGTCTGTCTCCGCTGCCTAACAATGTGGGTGATGTCTGGAGGAGCAGCTGGTGGGGTGCAGCCTGCAACCTGCAGCCACCCAGCTCTCCCAGAATACATGCATGCCACACCGAACCTGCACCAGTGGGGTAGGAAGAAGCTTAACCCCTTCCCATCTGTATGAAGGTTATTGCTAAACCTTAAAGATAACAATCCGACCCGCATAAATGGGGTTAACCAGATGCCAGGAGGAAGGGGAGCTGCTGCCATGGATAAAACTGAGCTGTGGGCTGTACGTTGGGGCCCCGTGGCCCCAGGCTGGTGACTGGAGGGACTCTGCCCAGTGCTGGCATGTGGGTGATTTCTGCGTCTCAGCTTCTCTCCTCCAGGTCACACTGTGCAGTCACAGTAACATTGGTTGTGTCTGTCCAGGTCCCAGCAGCTGCCACTGCTCCCACCAAAGACATGGCATCACTTAACCCTTCCCCTGCAGCCACCGGCAACAAATCCACATTATTTCTTGATTAAATCAGGTTCCAACCCAATAGAGGAGCTGACATTTCCTGCTGCCATTAGGGTCCGGGAGGGGGTGACATTGGCTGCCCTGCTACTCTGTAGTGGGGGGTGACAAGTGTAACATGGGGTAACGATGACGGAGTAATGCACAGGATAATAGTGAGCGCGACAGAGGGCAGTGTATGGTATGGAGCAGTCAGGGGGTGGGCTGCAGGATCCCCCATACTGTACATGACTGCTCGGGACAGGGAGGCGTTTAATGAGCTTCTAATGACGGGGCACTAATTGGGTCATTAGGGTTTGTGGAAAGGATTCAGCATCAGGTCCCTCATTAATGCCCGAGCCGCCTGTTACTTTGTAGCACAGATCTGTTGGGGCCGCAAAACCAAACAACGTTGTTTATGTAGAAAAGTCTTTGTTTTATAGAAAAACTCAAAACGGAAAAGATTTTCTGATACAACAACGCCCTGCTCACGACACTGTACAGCACCTCTCCTGTATATATACACTGCACAGCACCTCTCCCACTGTATATATACACTGCACAGTACCGCTCCTCCTTTATATATACACTTCACAGTACCGCTCCTCCTCTATGTATACACTGCACAGCACCTCTCCCCCTGTATATATACACTGCACAGCACCTCTCCTCCTGTATATATACACTGCACAGCACCTCTCCTGTATATATACACTGCACAGCACCTCTCCTCCTGTATATATACACTGCACAGCACCTTTCCTCCTGTATATATACACTGCACAGCACCTCTCCTGTATATATACACTGCACCTTTCCTCTTGTCCTATATATACACTGCACAGCACCTTTCCTCCTGTATGTATACACTGCACAGCACCTCTCCTGTATATATACACTGCACAGCACCGCTCCTCCTCTCCTGTATATATACACTGCACCTGTCCTCCTGTCCTATATATACACTGCACAGCACCTTTCCTCCTGTATGTATACACTGCACAGCACCTCTCCTGTATATATACACTGCACAGCACCTTTCCTCCTGTATATATACACTGCACGGTACCACTCCTCCTGTCCTTATATTCACTGCAGAATTAACAATAGCTGTCACTCATGTAAGAAGTGAAATCTGGCATTGTACTATACACTGGTTAAAGTGGGTCCCGAGTCCATGCGCCACATCGCTGTAACTGTCATGTAGGCCACGTTGGAGGTTCCGGAACTTCCTACAGTATACCTCAGGTGTAAGCTGGTACTTGGTTATCAGGCCCTGCTTGATGGCCTCATAGTCCTCTTCTTGGTCTGGAGCGAGAGCAGCAAATGCCTCCAGAGCTTTGCCTTTTAGCTCTTGTGTTGGGTATCGGGCCCATTGGTTCCCAGGCAGCCGAAACTGTCTGCAGGCTTTGTCAAATACCCGCAGAAAGGTGTCCAAGTCCCCGTCCCTTTCCATCACAGAAAAGTGCTCTGGCCGGGGTTTAGGGGACGGAGCGTTGCTGGACTCTGCCCCAAGTTGGCCATCTGCAGTTCATGGGCCCTCCAAGCTTCGGCCTCCCGCTCAGCTCTGGCCTCCTGCTGGTATTGCTGGATCAGCCTCGGACGTCCATCATGGTCGTCGGTGGGGAGTTGTTCCAAGGCCACCTGCAGGTGGGGGTCCAATCCGCCCTTGGTGCTAGTAGGGCTGGCATTCAGTGGTTGGAACTCTGCTGCAGCACTATTTTAGCTACTGCTGGCTTCTGCGGCCACTGGGCTCTGAGACCGGGCTTGGTCTGCTTCAAATTGTACCAGTTCCGTGGCCAATTGAGCCCTGGTTTTGCTCTGGGGTCTAGGCCGTGGCACGTGCATGCTCCCAAGTGTCCCTCTTCTGCTGGGTGTACCAGGTTTCTCCTTTTGCGGCCATCATTGCCAAATAAAAGATAGGATAGAAAAACGAAGAGGAGGGTAGGGGGTAATCACAAGTACACACAATTGTCTCGGTACTAGTAAACACTGAGCTTGGTCTCCAAAACTTATTTGCGCCAAGTCTTCGCAAGAACACAGCAAGTTTTTAGTGAGAGAAATGACTTCTCAAACCCAATCACTAATGCTCTATTATCCCACTGCTCTGCCACCAATATGTCACGGATTCCGCCGTGCTGCACCAATATGTCAGGGATCTCACCAATCTGTCACGGTTCACAGGGAAGATACCATTATCATCCTCACCACTCACACCAATTTGTCACGAATCGGGGTTGTTTGGTTGCCCCTGGTTCCTTCTGAAGGGGATTTATCTATATCCCACTTCCGGTTTGGAACTTGCAGCTCTCTGGCGCCCCCCTTACTCTCAGGTCAGACAGGGTACTGCACCTAGGGTAATTAGTCGCCAGAAAGGCTGCCTTCTATGTACTGGCTATTGGGCTCACTGCAGCAAGGGCGATATAACTACTCCCACTCAGGCGGGAACAATAATTATCAACGCCGCCGTCGCTACAACGACTCCCAAATGCACAGAACAAAGTACGCTGCCACCAGCTCTGATTCTCTTAGTTGTTAACTGGTCTGGAGCCAACCTAAATCAGTAGCTTAATTCACCTCAGAGGACGCGACAGTTCATTTTAGAGCATGGAGAAACAAGCTAGTAATTTTATATTTTACTCCAAAAAATGGTACAGTGTTTACAAAGTATAAAAAGATATTATAAAGGAAGACAAATTGAGTACAATACAATTACAAATAAAATGGGATTAAAATTGAAAAGAACATTTATATTTCTCTCATATCATTCTAAATCATGGTAAACCATGTAGCTCGGGGGAGGGGTGACATCAAAATACATTACAGAGCCTCTCTCAGGTAGCTTCCTGGTCAAAGGCTAGTGAAAACTGAGCTCTCAGGGTCTTATACCATTAGCTCGTGACATCACTGAGTGGACAGAGCTATAATAATAATTTTATTTTATATAGCGCCAACATATTCCGCAGCGCTTTACAAATTATAGAGGGGACTTGTACAGACAATAGACATTACAGCATAACAGAAATATAGTTCAATACAGATACCAGGAGGAGTGAGGGCCCTGCTGCTCGCAAGCTACAAACTATGAGGAAAAGGGGAGACACGAGAGGTGGATGGTAACAATTGCTTTAGTTATTCGGACCGGCCATAGTGTAAGGCTCGGGGGTTCATGTAAAGCTGCATGAACCAGTTATCAGCCTAAGTATGTAGCAGTACAGACACAGAGGGCTAATACTGCATAAAGTGAATGAGAACATGATGCGAGGAACCTGATTAACCCCTTCATGACCTTGGGAGTTTCCATTTTTCCGTGTTCGTTTTTCGCTCCCCTCCTTCCCAGAGCCATAACTTTTTTAATTTTCCGTCAATTTGGCCATGTGAGGGCTTATTTTTTTGTGGGACGAGTTGTACTTTTGAACGACATCATCAGTTTTAGCATGTTGTGTACTAGAAAACAGGAAAAAAATTCCAAGTGTGGTGAAATTGCAAAAAAAGTGCAATCCCACACTTGTTTTTTGTTTGGGTTTTTTGCTAGGTTCACTAAATGCTAAAACTGAGCTGCCATTATGATTCTCCAGGTCATTACGAGTTCATAGACACCAAACATGTCTAGGTTCTTTTATCTAAGTAATGAAAAAAATGTCAAAACTTTGCTAAAAAAAAAAAAAAAATTTGCTCCATTTTCCGATACCCGTAGCGTCTCCATTTTTCATGATCTGGTGTCGGTTGAGGGCTTATTTTTTGCGTGCCGAGCTGGCGTTTCTAACGATACAATTTTGGTGCAGATACGTTCGTTTGATCGCCCGTTATTGCATTTTAATGCAATGTCGCAGCGACCCAAAAAATTTAATTTTGGCGTTTCGAATTTTTTTTCTCGCTACGCCGTTTAGCAATCAGGTTAATACTTTTTTTATTGATAGATCGGGCGATTCTGAACGCGGCGATACCAAATATGTGTAGGTTTGATTTTTTTTTTTTTTATTGATTTATTTTGAATGGGGCGAAAGGGGGGTGATTTAAAGTTTTTTTATATTTTACTTTTCACATTTTTACTTCTCTTCTTTTTTTTTTTTTTTTTTTTTTTTACTTTTGCCATGCTTCAATAGCCTCCATGGGAGGCTAGAAGCTGGCACAACTAGATCGGCTCAGCAACACAGCAGCGATCATCAGATCGCTGCTATGTAACTTAATAACAGGCTTGCCATGAGGGCCGACCACAGGGTGGAGCTCACAGCTAGCCGGGATCAGTAACCATAGAGGTCTCAAGGACCTCTATGGTTACTATGCAGAAGCATCGCTGACCCCCGATCATGTGACGGGGAACGGCGATGCGCTCATTTCTGGCCCGATGGCCGGAAGCGCTGGTTAAATGCTGCTGTCAGCGTTTGAAGTGGCATTTAACTGGTTAATAGCGGCGGGTGAATCGCGATTCCACCTGTCGCTATTGTGGGAACATGTCAGCTGTACAAAACAGCTGACATGTCTCGACTTTGATGCGGGCTCACCGCCGGAGCACACATCAAAGCGGGGCTCTGACCTTGGACGTACTATCCCCTCCTAGGTCAGAAAGAGGTTAAGGTTTAAGGTTTTGGTTTTTTTTTTTTTTTTTTTATATGGGCCACACAGGGATAGTTCGGTTAATGCGTTGAGGCGGTAGGCCAGTCTGAACAAATGCGTTTTTAGGGCACGCTTAAAACTGTGGGGATTAATCGTATTAACCTGGGTAGCGCATTCCAAAAGAGTCGGCGCAGCACGTGAAAAGTCTTGGAGACGGGAGTGGGAGGTTCTGATTATTGAGCTATGAAGTGCACTCCTACTTTCTAAGAGGGACTCGGAGGTATGGAACATTTATACCCCCCGTAGCTCCAGGATGCAACCTCGTATAGCGACGGCGGAATTATTATTGATCTTGTTTTGCGACTAGCATTCTATTGAGACCAAACATGTCCTTGCTAGGCACAGCGAGTAAAGAGGATACCAAGGGTACAGGAAATTGGGAAACACTGAGTAATGGCACGGCCGACGCAGGGGCCAAACATGTAACCTTCCATAACTCTGTCACTAATTGGGGTCAAGTTATGCCTTACTATTAAGGTTGTACATGAACAAGACAGCACATGGTATTTCAGACAAGGGATTCCTACACACTCCTGCCTTTAAGAAGGAGGAAGGGGACAGAGTCAAACTGGGACTCAAGTTACAGCTGTATTCAGAGGGGAGGGAGTTGCCTGCAGGCCAAGACAGGGAAATGAAGGGGGGTCGAATCTGCAGTGTGTGTCTGTGCCATGGTACCTTCTAGAACTTAAGGTACCTTCACACATAACGATATTGTTAACGATATCGTTGCTATTTGTGACGTAGCAACGATATCGTTAATGAAATCGTTATGTGTGACAGCGACCAACGATCAGGCCCCTGCTGGGAGATCGTTGGTCGCTGAATAAAGTCCAGAACTTTATTTCGTCGCTGGACTCTTGCAGACATCGCTGGATCGGCGTGTGTGACACCGATCCAGCGATGTCTTCACTGGTAACCAGGGTAAACATCGGATAACTAAGCGCAGGGCCGTGCTTAGTAACCCGATGTTTACCCTGGTTACCATGCTAAAAGTAAAAAAAAAACAAACATTAGATACTTACCTACCGCTGTCTGTCCTCCAGCGCTGTGCTCTGCACTCCTCCTGTACTGGAGGTGACGTCACCACTCTGCTTTCCGGCTCACAGCCAGTACAGGAGGAGAGCAGAGAAGCAGAGCGCAGCGCTGGAGGACAGACGGCGGTAGGTAAGTATCTAGTGTTTGTTTTTTTTACTTTTAGCATGGTAACCAGGGTAAACATCGGGTTACTAAGCGCGGCCCTGCGCTTAGTTACCCGATGTTTACCCTGGTTACCGGCATCGTTGGTCGCTGGAGAGCGGTCTGTGTGACAGCTCTCCAGCGACCAAACAGCGACGCTGCAGCGATCCGGATCGTTGTCGGTATCGCTGCAGCGTCACTTAATGTGAAGGGGCCTTAATGTCACATTATGACATTTTGACATTATCTTGACCGCGATGTACAAACCTGGATCAGTTACACCAGCGTTGTCAGGAGGAATGGGCCCAAATTCCAACCAACTACTGTGAGAAGCTTGTCGAAGGAGATCCCAAACGTCTAACCCAAGTCATTCAGTGTAAGGGCAATAGTACCAAATACTAATGAAATGGATGGAAACTTCTGACTTTGCAGTTAGTAATAAAATGCCTTAAACCATTCTCTCTCATTATTCTGGCATTTGGCAAATAATAATGGTAATCCTAATTGACCTAAAACGGGAAAAGTTTATTCTGATTCCATGTCAGATATTAAGAACATGCAGATGTGTCTTTATATATAGTGGATGAAAACTTCTGGCTCGAACTGTATCTGAAGGGCTGTCAGTGTAGAGGGATCATCATTATTGTCATTTGCACATGGAAACACGAGAAGCAATGAATGAAAGGGAGAAGATACAGTTCAGATATTAGAAGGGTGACAGTGAGGATGATCAATGAGTGGAACAGGCGGCCACGAGAGGTGGCGAGTTCTCCTTTAATGGAAGTCTTCACACAGATGTTGGACAGACATCAGTCTGAGATGGTTTAGTGACTCCTGCATTGAGCACGGGGTTGGACACGATGACTCCGGAGGTCCCTTCCAACTCTAACATTCTAGTATTGTAAGGATGTCTCTAGGAAGGGTCATGTTTCTGGGGGACGGGTGTGGGTGGAGTATGGGGTCTATGCAGTTGGAGGGCTTTTGGCGGTAGTCGGGTCCTCTTTGAGCAGTGTAGGTGGAGTCTTGTCTGTGATTGGTTTAGGATAAGTGGGTGGAGTTTGGCCCTCTGTAAGAGGGATTGAGAGGGGTGGTCAGTGTCTCTGGAAGGGGTTTGGGGGAGGTCAGGGTCTCTGGCAAGTGTTTGGGGTGGAGTTTGTCCCTCTTGTGGGATGGCTTTAGGTGGTGGGGTCAGAGTCTTAGTGGGTGGGATCAGGGTCCTGTGGGAGGTGTTTGGAGGTAGAGTTGTTCCCGCTGGGAGGAGTGTTGGTGTGGTCAGGGTTTGTGTGGGTGGGTTTTGGGGTAGATTTGGTCACTTTGTGGGAGGAGTTTGGATGTGGAGTAGAGCATTATTTGGGGGGTGGAGTCAGGGTCTCTGTGGGAGGTGTTTGGAGGTGAGGTTGGGTCCTCTGCCAGGTGTGTGTGGAGTTCCCTCTGGGAGGAGTGAGGGAGTGATCAGGGTTTGTGTGGTTAGGTTTTGGGGTAGATTTGGTCACTTTGTGGGAGGGGTTTGAATGTGGAGTAGAGCCCTCTTTGGGGGGTGGAGTCAGGGTCTCTGTGGGAGGTGTTTAGAGGTAAGGTTGGGCCCTCTGCCGGGTGTGTGGAGTTGTTCCCTTTGGGAGGAGTGTGGAGTGTGGGTGTGGTCAGGGTTTGTGGAGTCAAGGTCTCTGTGGGAGGTGTTTGGAGGTAAGGTTGGGCCTTCTACTGGGTGTGTGTGGAATTGTTCCCTCTGGGAGGAGTGCTGGTGTGGTCAGGATTTGTGTGGGTGGGTTTTGGGGTAGATTTGGTCACTTTGTGGGAGGAGTTTGGATGTGGAGTAGAGCCCACTTTGGGGGGTGGAGTCAGGGTCTCTGTGGGAGGTGTTTGGAGGTAAGTTTGGGCGCTCTGCCAGGTGTATGTGGAGTTGTTCACTCTGGGAGGAGTGTGGGTGTGGTCAGGGTTTGTGTGGGTGGGTTTTGGGGTAGATTTGGTCACTTTGTGGGAGGGGTTTGGAGGTAAGGTTGGGCCCTCTGCCAGGTGTGTGTGGAGTTGTTCACTCTGGGAGGAGTGTGGGTGGGTTTTGGGGTAGATTTGGTCACTTTGTGGGAGGGGTTTGGAGGTAAGGTTGGGCCCTCTGCCAGGTGTGTGTGGAGTTGTTCACTCTGGGAGGAGTGTGGGTGGGTTTTGGGGTAGATTTGGTCACTTTGTGGGAGGGGTTTGGAGGTAAGGTTGGGCCCTCTGCCAGGTGTGTGTGGAGTTGTTCACTCTGGGAGGAGTGTGGGTGGGTTTTGGGGTAGATTTGGTCACTTTGTGGGAGGGGTTTGGAGGTAAGGTTGGGCCCTCTGCCAGGTGTGTGTGGAGTTGTTCACTCTGGGAGGAGTGTGGGTGGGTTTTGGGGTAGATTTGGTCACTTTGTGGGAGGGGTTTGGAGGTAAGGTTGGGCCCTCTGCCAGGTGTGTGTGGAGTTGTTCACTCTGGGAGGAGTGTGGGTGGGTTTTGGGGTAGATTTGGTCACTTTGTGGGAGGGGTTTGGAGGTAAGGTTGGGCCCTCTGCCAGGTGTGTGTGGAGTTGTTCACTCTGGGAGGAGTGTGGGTGTGGTCAGGGTTTGTGTAGTTAGGTTTTGGGGTAGATTTCGTCCCTTTGTGGGAGGGGTTTGGATGTGGAGTAGAGCCCTCTGTGGGGCGTGGAGTCAGGGTCTCTGGGAGGGGTGAGTAGGTGCCTCTGGATCTGACACTGGTTTATATGCTGATGGGGTGGTGTGGAATGGGCACTTGCTGATCTGTATTCCTGGGTCCTCTCTATTGTCACCATCCCCTCTTTGTGCAGGTGGCTGAGCCGTCGCTGCACTGCTCTCGTCTTCTCGCCCTGTAACAGCCGGGTCCTGGTGGCGGATAAGTCTGGAGACGTTTTCTCTTTCTCAGTGAAGGCGGCGGAGGAGGATGGGCGCCTAGAGCTGGGGCACCTCTCTATGTTACTGGACTTGGTAATTAGGGGGCCGTGGGGAGAGGGTCACCAACTGCTCTGCTGCCTCCTCTCACCTCTCCTCTTACAGGTGGCAACTCTGGATGGACAACACGTCATAACCTGCGACCGTGATGAGAAAATCCGAGTCAGCCAGTGGGGGGCACCACACGTCATCACCGCCTTCTGCCTAGGACATACAGAGTGAGCTGGGCAACTGGTCTCTGGGAGAAGCCCTATAGGGGGTCTGGGTGGTCAGTAATGGGAGGGGCTACTGAGATAGTTACCAAAGGGTGTTGGCCCTGTGGGAGTTTGCAGAAAGGGATAACCGGTGACTTGTTGGGTGGCTGAGGGTCAGAAATGGACAACCGCTCACGTTTTTTATGTTCCAGGTTTGTGTCACAGCTGGCGCTGCCAGAAGGTCGAGAGAAGCTGCTGTTGTCCGGGTCAGGAGTAAGTGACAGGTGTGCGGTGACCGCACCTCCCCCGTTTGCCCAACGCCCTTCCCGTTGGCCCCGTACTTGTCAATTGCCTCCCCCTCAACATCTCTTCTTTTTTTTTTTTCTAGGATGGGACGCTGCGTCTGTGGAGATACGAGACCGGACAAGAACTTCAGAACTGTACGATCAGCAGCATCCCGAGGCCTGAAGATGATCTAGAGGTCAAGGTGAGACCCTTCCACCAAGCCCAGACTGTGCCGTGGGCTCCTGACCGCTTGTGTGGGGTGGATCCTCAGGAGGTGATGGGGCGTTGGATGATGATGGGATTTTCATTTTTAATTACTAGTGAGATCTTGTTTCTTTCAGGAATTTGCAGTCACCAGGATCCGCTGCTGCCCCAGAGGAGAACAAGTAGCCGTGCTGTGCGATGGGTGAGGAGCTGGGGAACGGGATCTAGTGACTTCCGATGGTGGTATCGTGTGGGTGGGGTATCATGAGGTGACTTGACGTGTGGGCGGGTTATGATCAGGTGACCCCTGATAAACGCCCGGGGTGGAGTGAGGTGTAGGCTTGTTGTACAGGACATGTGTAGTGTAAATTGGTTGGTGACCGAATCTTCTGTCTTCTAGCGTTCCTGGAATCTACATGTTCTCAATCTTGGCCAGTCCATGTCTTGCCCACCCGCTGTATGTCAACCTTCCATACGCTCCTGTGGACCTGGATTTTGAGGACTCCACTTCCCTCTGGGTGTTCTCTGCCATCAAGGGAAACCCTATACAGCTCCTCCAATATAGGGAGCAGAGATGGCAGGTCAGACATTACTGGGGTGGGGGATGCAAAGTGCTGAGCAGAAGGAGCGGAAAACGTACTGTTGGCTGGTCTGCATGCTGGGCAAGGGGGAATGGGGCTGGTCGGGGGTGGTGGTTGTGCTGGGCGTGGGGGAGCTGGGCTGTGAGAATTTTAGCCTCCCATACGAGAAATTAGCAGCAGCGGTGGAGTCTGACTGCAGGGTCTACTGAGAGCCAGAAGGTTAAGAGAATTGGAAAGGAAGACGTTGTGGATGTAGAGGAGTTTGTTATATACTGATCGTGAGATTCAGAGGGCACAGTTACAAGACAGGGGAGAAGGTTTCACTGAATGTTAATAGGATTAGCAGGAATTCTGTGTGCAGCAGGAAGAGAGTTTTAAATACTAGAATAAGGTGGGAAAAGAATAAGCAGGTGGTTTGTGTGATAATCTGTCTGCAGCCACCGCTAGGGGGAGCTCCCTGTATACAGAGATACATAAGATCCTGTCTACAGTCACCACTAGAGGGAGCTCCCTGTATACAGAGATACATGATAAGAGCCTGTCTACAGCCACTGCTAGGGGGAGCTCCCTGTATACAGAGATACATAAGATCCTGTCTACAGTCACCGCTAGAGGGAGCTCCCTGTATACAGAGATACATGAGAAGATCCTGTCTGCAGCCACCACTAGGGGGAGCTCCCTGTATACAGAGATACATGATAAGATTCTGTCTGCAGCCACCACTAGGGGGAGCTCCCTGTATACAGAGATACATAAGATCCTGTCTACAGTCACCACTAGAGGGAGCTCCCTGTATACAGAGATACATGATAAGAGCCTGTCTACAGCCACTGCTAGGGGGAGCTCCCTGTATACAGAGATACATAAGATCCTGTCTACAGTCACCGCTAGAGGGAGCTCCCTGTATACAGAGATACATGAGAAGATCCTGTCTGCAGCCACCACTAGGGGGAGCTCCCTGTATACAGAGATACATGATAAGATCCTGTCTGCAGTCACCACTAGGGGGAGCTCCCTGTATACAGAGATACATGATAAGATTCTGTCTGCAGCCACCACTAGGGGGAGCTCCCTATATACAGAGATACATGATAAGATACTGTCTGCAGTCACCACTAGGGGGAGCTCCCTGTATACAGAGATACATGATAAGATACTGTCTGCAGTCACCACTAGGGGGAGCTCCCTGTATACAGAGATACATGATAAGATCCTGTCTGCAGCCACCGCTAGGGGGAGCTCCCTGTATACAGAGATACATGATAAGATCCTGTCTGCAGCCACCGCTAGGGGGAGCTCCCTGTATACAGAGATACATGATAAGATCCTGTCTGCAGCCACCGCTAGGGGGAGCTCCCTGTATACAGAGATACATGATAAGATCCTGTCTGCAGCCACCACTAGGGGGAGCTCCCTGTATACAGAGATACATGATAAGATCCTGTCTGCAGCCACCGCTAGGGGGAGCTCCCTGTATACAGAGATACATGATAATATCCTGTCTGCAGACACCACTAGGGGGAGCTCCCTGTATACAGAGATACATGATAAGATCCTGTCTGCAGTCACCACTAGGGGGAGCTCCCTGTATACAGAGATACAAGATAAGATCCTGTCTGCAGTCACCACTAGGGGGAGCTCCCTGTATACAGAGATACATGATAAGATCCTGTCTGCAGTCACCACTAGGGGGAGCTCCCCGTACACAGAGATACATGATAAGATCCCGCCTGCAGCCACCACTAGGGGGAGCTCCCCGTATACAGAGATACATGATAAGATCCCGTCTGCACTCACCACTAGGGGGAGCTCCCTGTATGCAGAGATACATGATAAGATCCTGTCTGCAGCCACCGCTAGGGGGAGCTCCCTGTATACAGAGATACATGATAAGATCCTGTCTGCAGCCACCACTAGGGGGAGCTCCCTGTATACAGAGATACATGATAAGATCCTGTCTGCAGTCACCACTAGGGGGAGCTCCCTGTATACAGAGATACATGATAAGATTCTGTCTGTAGCCACCACTAGGGGGAGCTCCCTGTATACAGAGATACATGATAAGATTCTGTCTGTAGCCACCACTAGGGGGAGCTCCCTGTATACAGAGATACATGATAAGATCCTGTCTGCACTCACCACTAGGGGGAGCTCCCTGTATACAGAGATACATAAGATCCTGTCTGCAGCCACCACTAGGGGGAGCTCCCTGTATACAGAGATACATGATAAGATCCTGCCTGCAGCCACCACTAGGGGGAGCTCCCTGTATACAGAGATACATGATAAGATCCTGTCTGCAGCCACCACTAGGGGGAGCTCCCTGTATACAGAGATACATGATAAGATCCTGCCTGCAGCCACCACTAGGGGGAGCTCCCTGTATACAGAGATACATGATAAGATCCTGTCTGCAGCCACCACTAGGGGGAGCTCCCTGTATACAGAGATGCATGATAAGATCCTGTCTGCAGCCACCACTAGGGGGAGCTCCCTGTATACAGAGATACATGATAAGATCCTGTCTGCAACCACCACTAGGGGGAGCTCCCTGTATGCAGAGATACATGATAAGATCCTGTCTGCAGCCACCACTAGGGGGAGCTCCCTGTATACAGAGATGCATGATAAGATCCTGTCTGCAGCCACCACTAGGGGGAGCTCCCTGTATACAGAGATACATGATAAGATCCTGTCTGCAACCACCACTAGGGGGAGTTCCCTGTATGCAGAGATACATGATAAGATCCTGTCTGCAGTCACCACTAGAGGGAGCTCCCTGTATACAGAGATACATGATAAGATCCTGTCTGCAGCCACCACTAGGGGGAGCTCCCTGTATACAGAGATACATGATAAGATCCTGTCTGCAGCCACCACTAGGGGGAGCTCCCTGTATACAGAGATACATGATAAGATCCTGTCTGCAGTCACCACTAGGGGGAGCTCCCTGTATCCAGAGATACATGATAAGATCCTGTCTGCAGTCACCACTAGGGGGAGCACCCTGTATACAGAGATACATGATAAGATTCTGTCTGTAGCCACCACTAGGGGAAGCTCCCTGTATACAGAGATACATGATAAGATCCTGCCTGCAGCCACCACTAGGGGGAGCTCCCTGTATACAGAGATACATGATAAGATAATGTCTGCAGCCACCACTAGGGGGAGCTCCCTGTATACAGAGATACATGATAAGATCCTGTCTGCAGCCACCACTAAGGGGAGCTCCCTGTATACAGAGATACATGATAAGATCCTGCCTGCAGCCACCACTAGGGGGAGCTCCCTGTATACAGAGATACATGATAAGATCCTGTCTGCAGCCACCACTAGGGGGAGCTCCCTGTATACAGAGATACATGATAAGATCCTGTCTGCAGTCACCACTAGGGGGAGCACCCTGTATACAGAGATACATGATAAGATTCTGTCTGTAGCCACCACTAGGGGGAGCTCCCTGTATACAGAGATACATGATAAGATCCTGCCTGCAGCCACCACTAGGGGGAGCTCCCTGTATACAGAGATACATGATAAGATAATGTCTGCAGCCACCACTAGGGGGAGCTCCCTGTATACAGAGATACATGATAAGATCCTGTCTGCAGCCACCACTAGGGGGAGCTCCCTGTATACAGAGATACATGATAAGATCCTGTCTGCAGCCACCACTAGGGGGAGCTTTCTGTATACAGAGATGCATGATAAGATCCTGTCTGCAGCCACCACTAGGGGGAGCTCCCTGTATACAGAGATACATGATAAGATCCTGTCTGCAGCCACCACTAGGGGGAGCTCTCTGTATACAGAGATGCATGATAAGATCCTGTCTGCAGCCACCACTAGGGGGAGCTCCCTGTATACAGAGATACATGATAAGATCCTGTCTGCAGCCACCACTAGGGGGAGCTCCCTGTATACAGAGATACATGATAAGATCCTGTCTGCAGTCACCACTAGGGGGAGCTCCCTGTATACAGAGATACATGATAAGATCCTGTCTGCAGCCACCACTAGGGGGAGCTCCCTGTATACAGAGATACATGATAAGATCCTGTCTGCAGCCACCACTAGGGGGAGCTCCCTGTATACAGAGATACAGGATAAGATCCTGCCTGCAGCCACCACTAGGGGGAGCTCCCTGTATACAGAGATACATGATAAGATCCTGTCTGCAGTCACCACTAGGGGGAGCTCCCTGTATACAGAGATACATGATAAGATCCTGTCTGCAGCCACCACTAGGGGGAGTTCCCTGTATACAGAGATACATGATAAGATCCTATCTGCAGCCACCACTAGGGGGAGCTCCCTGTATACAGAGATACATGATAAGATCCTGTCTGCAGCCACCACTAGGGGGAGCTCCCTGTATCCTGAGATTCTGTTTGCCCCCTGCACAGAGGTGTACACTCCTTCATGTATCAGCAGGGTCTGACTGTAGCACATCTCCTGTGTGAACACCGCCGGTCCAGATGGATCGGGCCCTTCATGTCAGTGATCAGTGTATTATGTTGCCGGTATCACTGGTATCTGTAAGTACAAAGCTGAGATTTCCGCCTTCGGGCACCTGCAGTCACACCGGCGGTCACCCAGCTTTCCTAGGATCAGATATTACTAATGTGTGTCACTCGGATTGAGGAGGGGCTAGAGGTTCTTGGACTGTGCCATGGGTGGGAGTCATGTGGGTGGGGCAGTCACTGACCGCTCCTGTGTGTTCTCTGCAGCCAAAATAGGAAAATACACCGCACTCACGGATGGAATATTTTTGCAAGTGAATCATAAACAATTTATTGGTGTACATACACATTGAACAGACAGCAATGCAAATATATGCAGTAGAAAAGCGTGCATACAGATGATGTTTCGAACCCAATCGGGTTCTTAATCATAAAACGCTTAAAATGGTATGTAACAAAGGGCACTAAGAGTATCCCAGCCGGCATGGACTATAGCAGATGTAGAAAGCATCTAGATGGAGGCTAGCTGTCGCTAGATAATGGTACCTGTGGGTAGGAGAGTGTAGAGCGGCGCTCCCGCGCCCTGCTGTGCTGCCGGTTGGGTTCGAAACGTCATCTGTACTACTGCATATATTTGCATTGCTGTCTGTTCAATGTGTATGTACACCAATAAATTGTTTATGATTCACTTGCAAAAATATTCCATCCGTGAGTGCAGTGTATTTTCCTATTTCTGCTATTAAGGACTTTTGTTGTCCGTTACACCAGCACCCTCTTCTGGTATAGCAAGAGTGCAGACTAATTTCTCTCTGATCTGTTCTCTGCAGCCTGCGCCAAGAGACGACCGCACAAAGGAGCTGTCAGACGTGATCGGGGAGAGCTGGGAGCAGATGGGAGGTAAGCCCCGCCCACTTGTCAGCAGAGATCACACGTGGCATCTGAGGGCCCGGGAGGATGTGACCTATTACGGGGAACGAGCCATCAGAGAAGGACATGTCACAAGTTGGGGCCAGCAGCTGTCGGGGTCCTGTGTATATCGGGGTGCAGCCTGTTATGAACTGGTGGTTTAGGAGCAACATGGAACGAGCTCTGAAGGAGGTGGTACCTGTACTGACCGCAGTCCCTAAGCTCAACACAACACTAGAAGTAGCCGTGGGATGCTCCTGTCACTCCCTAGGCACCTCGTCACAGCCTGAGAACTAACTACCCCTAAAGATAGAAACAGGAAAACTATCTTGCCTCAGAGAAAATCCCCAAAGGATAGATAGCCCCCCACAAGTAATGACTGTGAGTTGAGAGGGAAAAGACATACACAGAATGAAACCAGGATGTAGCACAGGAGGCCAGTCTAGCTAGATAGATAGGACAGGATAGAATACTGTGCGGTCAGTATTAAAAACTACAAAAATCCACACAGAGTTTACAAAAATCTCCACACCTGACTAAAGGTGTGGAGGGTAAATCTGCTTCCCAGAGCTTCCAGCTTAACTGAATTAATCCATACTGACAAGCTGGACAAAACATAGAATGCACAGAACGAATAAGTCCACAACATGTGGACAGAAAAGAGCAAAGCAAGGAATTATCTTTGCTGAACTGGTCAGGATATCAGAGAAATCCAAGAGAGATGTGAATCCAACCAGGAACCATTGACAAGTGGCACTGGCTGAAGGAAAGAGCCAGGCATAAATAGCCGAGCAGAAAGACAATCAGTGGAAGCAGCTGCAGACTGCTAAATCCTAGGAGCAGCCATACCACTTAAAACCACCGGAGGGAGCCCAAGAGCAGAACTCACAACAGTACCCCCCCCTTGAGGAGGGGTCACCGAACCCTCACCAGAGCCCCCAGGCCGATCAGGACGAGCCAAGTGAAAAGCACGAACCAAATCGGCGGCATGGACATCGGAGGCAACAACCCAAGAATTATCCTCCTGGCCATAACCCTTCCACTTGACAAGATACTGAAGCCTCCGCCTCGAAAAACGAGAATCCAAAATTTTCTCAACCTCATATTCCAACTCTCCCTCAACCAACACCGGGGCAGGAGGATCAACCGAGGGAACAACGGGCACCACATATCTCCGCAACAAAGATCTATGGAAAACATTATGAATGGCAAAAGAGGCTGGAAGAGCCAAACGAAAAGACAGCGGATTGATAATTTCAGAAATCTTATAAGGACCAATAAACCGAGGCTTAAACTTAGGGGAAGAAACCTTCATAGGAACATGACGAGAAGACAACCAAACCAAATCCCACACACGAAGCCGGGGGCCAACACACCGACGGCGGCTAGCAAAACGTTGAGCCTTTTCCTGAGACAACGTCAAATTGTCCACCACATGAGTCCAAATCTGCTGCAGCCTGTCCACCACAGAATCCACACCAGGACAATCAGAAGGCTCAACCTGCCCAGAAGAAAAACGATAGAATGATAAAGGTATTAGACAGCAACATCACAAAACACTAACACTGGTATAGTATCTCCGTTGCCGAGGATTGGATATATAAGCACCCAGTCGTTAAAGGCTGCACACAAGAAGGGAGTGTGGAAACCACACAAAAAGACGACCAAAATGGGTATATTACTAATATAAGAAAATCTTTATTGGTACAAAAGTACATACATATACAAGAAAAAACACACAGATCCCTGGACTATAAAGATACAGGTGGAAAAAATGGTGGCGGTGACTGCAACAAATCGCCACTATCCAAAAAAGGACGCGCAAACCGGAAAAAACCCCAGACAGCCATATACTATATAATGTCGACATACATCAGTAACTGAACACATGTAGTAAACAAATAGTTAATTAGTCCGTACATAAAGCTCCTGCACAAAAATAAATAACACATGCAGCAGGTAGGAGTCAGACCTAAGACTATATACCACCGTGGGTTATTACACTGCTGCACTAATTTAAGCAGGGCCAAGATCTAACAAAGTACTGAACAGCAGCGGCAAAAAACATATACATGAGAGCTCCTGTGTTAGCGAAAAATGTCAAAGTCCCCCTACACATACATAATGGTGCAGCTGATGGCTAACATATCAGGAACATAGTCCGGCAAAGTTGCCGTAAACTCAGCTCGTAGTTACCTGAATCTGGGGGCACGGCATATACCTGGGTCCGGTGTGCACGTCCGCCCGACGCGCGTTTCGGAGCGGAGGCTCCTTCGTCAGGGGGCGAAGAAAAACGAGGATGAAAACCAAAATTACAAAAGAAAGGTGAAACCAAAGTAGCCGAACTAGCCCGATTATTAAGGGCAAACTCGGCCAACGGCAAGAAAGCCACCCAATCATCCTGATCAGCAGACACAAAGCATCTCAAATAGGTTTCCAAGGTCTGATTAGTTCGCTCAGTTTGGCCATTAGTCTGAGGATGAAATGCCGAAGAGAAAGACAAATCAATGCCCATCCTAGCACAAAAGGCCCGCCAAAACCTAGAGACAAACTGAGAACCTCTGTCAGACACAATATTCTCCGGAATGCCATGCAAGCGAACCACATGCTGAAAAAACAATGGAACCAAATCTGAGGAGGAAGGCAACTTAGGGAAAGGTACCAGATGGACCATTTTAGAGAACCGGTCACAAACAACCCAGATAACAGACATCTTCTGGGAAACAGGAAGATCCGAAATAAAATCCATGGAAATATGCGTCCAGGGCTTCTCAGGGACTGGCAAAGGCAAAAGAAACCCACTAGCGCGGGAACAACAAGGCTTGGCCCGGGCACAAGTCCCACAGGACTGCACAAAAGCACGCACATCGCGCGACAAGGAAGGCCACCAAAAGGACCTAGCAAACAAATCTCTGGTACGAAAAATCCCAGGATGACCAGCCAACACTGAACAATGAACCTCAGAAATTACCTTACTTGTCCATCTATCAGGAACAAACAGCTTCCCCACTGGACAGCGGTCAGGCTTATCAGCCTGAAATTCCCGAAGCACCCGCCGCAAATCAGGGGAGATCGCAGAAAGAATCACCCCTTCCTTAAGAATGCCAACCGGCTCAAGGACTCCAGGAGAATCAGGCGAAAAACTCCTAGAGAGGGCATCAGCCTTAACATTCTTAGATCCCGGAAGATACGAGACCACAAAATCAAAACGGGAGAAAAACAGGGACCATCGAGCCTGTCTAGGATTCAGCCGCTTGGCCGACTCGAGGTAAATCAGATTCTTATGATCGGTCAGGACCACACTACGGTGTTTAGCTCCCTCAAGCCAATGTCGCCACTCCTCAAACGCCCACTTCATAGCCAACAACTCCCGATTGCCGACATCATAATTGCGTTCCGCAGGCGAAAACTTTCTGGAAAAAAAAAGCACACGGTTTCATCAAAGAACCATCAGACTCCCTCTGAGACAAAACGGCCCCTGCCCCAATCTCAGAAGCGTCGACCGCAACCTGAAAAGGAAGAGAAACATCCGGTTGACGCAACACAGGGACAGAAGTAAATCGGCGTTTAAGCTCCCGAAAGGCCTCAACAGCCGCAGAGGACCAATTCGTCACATCAGCGCCTTTCTTCGTCAAATCAGTAAGGGGCTTAACCACACTGGAAAAGTTGGCAATGAAACGGCGATAGAAATTAGCAAAGCCCAAAAATTTTTGAAGGCTCTTCACAGATGTGGGCTGGATCCAATCATGAATAGCTTGGACCTTAACAGGATCCATTTCCATAGACGAAGGAGAAAAAATAAAACCCAAAAAAGAGACCTTCTGAACTCCGAATAGGCACTTAGACCCCTTCACAAATAAAGCATTATCACGAAGGATCTGGAACACCATCCTGACCTGCTTCACATGAGACTCCCAATCATCGGAAAAAATCAAAATATCATCCAAATATACAACCATGAATTTATCAAGATAATTGCGGAAAATATCATGCATGAAAGATTGGAACACAGATGGAGCATTAGAGAGCCCGAATGGCATCACAAGGTATTCAAAATGGCCTTCGGGCGTATTAAATGCAGTTTTCCATTCGTCACCCTGTTTAATACGAACAAGATTATATGCCACTCGGAGGTCAATCTTAGTAAACCAACTAGCCCCCTTAATCTGAGCAAACAAATCAGTAAGCAAAGGCAAGGGGTATTGGAATTTGACCGTGATCTTATTAAGAAGACGATAATACAGGGTCTCAAGGAGCCATCCTTCTTAGCAACAAAAAAGAAACCCGCTCCCAATGGTGACCAAGACGGCCGAATATGCCCCTTCTCCAAAGATTCCTTAACATAACTCCGCATGGCGGCATGCTCTGGCACAGACAGATTGAAAAGTCGGCCCTTAGGGAACTTACAACCAGGAATCAAGTTAATAGCACAATCACAGTCCCTATGTGGAGGAAGGGAACTGGACTTGGGCTCATCGAATACATCCTGGAAATCCGACAAAATCTCAGGGACCTCAGAAGAGGGGGAAGAGGAAATTGACATCAAAGGAACGTCACTATGTACCCCTTGACAACCCCAACTAGTCACCGACATAGTTTTCCAATCCAGCACCGGATTATGTTCCTGTAACCATGGAAATCCCAGCACAACAACATCATGCAGGTTATGCAACACCAGAAAACGGCAATCTTCCTGATGTGCTGGAGCCATGTACATAGTCATCTGCGTCCAGTACTGAGGTTTATCCTTGGCCAATGATGTAGCATCAATGCCCCTCAAAGGAATAGGGCTCTGCAAAGGCTGCAAGGAAAAACCACAGCCTATTCTGACGTCTGAATTCCTGCCGTTCTGTTCTAGTCAAAATCCTATCACATTGCATAGGTTCAGGACTCTGCTCAGAGGACACTGCCATATAGTGCACAGCTTTGCGCTCGCGCAGACGCCGATCAATCTGAATGGCTAGAGACATAGTCGCTCAAACCATCAGGCGTAGGGAAGCCCACCATAACATCTTTAAGGGCTTCAGAAAGACCTTTTCTGAAAATAGCAGCCAGAGCATCCTCATTCCATTTAGTGAGCACAGACCATTTTCTAAATTTCTGGCAGTATAATTCTGCCGCTTCCTGACCTTGACACAAGGCCAACAGGGTTTTTCTGCATGATCCACAGAATTAGGTTCATCATACAATAATCCGAGCGCTTGAAAAAATGCATCTACATTCAATAATGCCGGATCCCCTGTTTCAAGAGAAAAAGCCCAGTCCTGAGGGTCACCACGCAGCAAGGATATGATGATTTTAACTTGCTGAATGGGATCACCAGAAGAACGGGGTTTCAAAGCAAAAAACAATTTGCAGTTATTTTTAAAGTTCAAAAACTTGGATCTGTCCCCAAAAAACAAATCAGGAGTAGGAATTTTAGGCTCCAAAGCCGGAGTCTGGAGAACATAATCTTGGATACTCTGTACTCTTGCAGCAAGTTGATCCACACGAGAAAACAAACCCTGAACATCCATGCCAGAGCATAAATCCTGAACCACCCAGAGATCAAGAGGAAAAAAAAGACAAAACAGAGCACAGAAAAAAAAAATGGCTCAGAAATTTTTTTCCTTCTTTTGAGATGCATTTAATTCATTTTTGGCCACTTGTACTGTTATGAACTGGTGGTTTAGGAGCAACATGGAACGAGCTCTGAAGGAGGTGGTACCTGTACTGACCGCAGTCCCTAAGCTCAACACAACACTAGAAGTAGCCGTGGGATGCTCCTGTCACTCCCTAGGCATCTCGTCACAGCCTGAGAACTAACTACCCCTAAAGATAGAAACAGGAAAACTATCTTGCCTCAGAGAAAATCCCCAAAGGATAGATAGCCCCCCACAAGTAATGACTGTGAGTGGAGAGGGAAAAGACATACACAGAATGAAACCAGGATGTAGCACAGGAGGCCAGTCTAGCTAAATAGATAGGACAGGATGGAATACTGTGCGGTCAGTATTAAAAACTACAAAAATCCAGAGTTTACAAAAATCTCCACACCTGACTAAAGGTGTGGAGGGTAAATCTGCTTCCCAGAGCTTCCAGCTTAACTGAATTAATCCATACTGACAAGCTGGACAAAACATAGAATGCACAGAACAAATAAGTCCACAACATGTGGACAGAAAAGAGCAAAGCAAGGACTTATCTTTGCTGAACTGGCCAGGATATCAGGGAAATCCAAGAGAGATGTGAATCCAACCAGGAACCATTGACAAGTGGCACTGGCTGAAGGGAAGAGCCAGGCATAAATAGCCGAGCAGAAAGACAATCAGTGGAAGCAGCTGCAGACTGCTAAATCCTAGGAGCAGCCATACCACTTAAAACCACAAGAGGGAGCCCAAGAGCAGAACTCACAAAAGTGCCACTTACAACCACTGGAGGGAGCCCAAGAGCGGAATTCACAACAGTTTCCTTGCAGATTTGCATCAGATTAACATCTGCATCAGGTCAATTCTTGCAGCGTATTTCACCCATAATAAATGGGGAAAATGCACAACAAAAGCATGGCAAAATGTGGAACAAAAATAAATGTGTTTTACACAGTGTTGTTTCTGCCAACACATTAGGACATGCAGCAGAATGTTCTCCTGCAAATCCTGAATGTGTGCACATGGCCTTAAGGTACTGTCACATTAAGCGACGCTGCAGCGATATAGGCAACGATGCCTATCGCTGCAGCGTCGCTGTTTCGTCGTTGTGTGGTCGCTGGAGAGCTGTCACACAGACAACTCTCCAGCGACCAACGATGCCGAAGTCCCCGGGTAACCAGGGTAAACATCGGGTTACTAAGCGCAGGGCCACGCTTAGTAACCCGATGTTTACCCTGGTTACTAGTGTAAATGTAAAAAAAACCAAACGCTACATTCTTACATTCCGGTGTCTGTCCCCCGGCGTTCTGCTTCTCTGCGCTGTGTAAGCGCCAGCTGTAAAGCAGAGCGGTGACATCACCGCTGTGCTTTACGGCCGGCCGGCGCTGACACAGTGCGGGAAGCTGATGGCAGGGAACGCGACAGACACCGGAATGCAAGTATGTAGTGTTTGTTTTTTTTTACATTTACAATGGTAACCAGGGTAAACATCGGGTTACTTAGCGCGGCCCTGCGCTTAGTAACCCAATGTTTACCCTGGTTACCAGTGAAGTTTCTGCTCTGACCAGCAATGTCACAGCAGGATCCAGATCGCTGCTGCCTGTCAAACACAACGATATCGCTATCCAGGACGCTGCAACATCACAGATCGCTATCGTTATCGTTCTAAAGTCGCTCAGTGTGAACGTACATTTAGTCCTGTCCTGCACCCCCCATTTATTTATTAGTCCTTGATAGCATCTTCTCCCACCACCAAATTCATTATGATGCTGTCAGGTACTGAGCTTCCTCTGCCACTTCCCAATTCATTTTACATCTATATCGAATCGTCCTCCCCCTCACTGTTTATAAATCCCCCTAACTCCCATCCCAATCCCTCATTGCCCTCTCCACCACCTCCATCATTGCCCTCTCCACCACCTCCATCATTGCCCTCTCCACCGCCTCCATCATTGCCCTCTCCACCGCCTCCATCATTGCTCTCTCCACCGCCTCCATCATTGCCCTCTCCACCGCCTCCATCATTGCCCTCTCCACCGCCTCCATCATTGCTCTGTCCACCGCCTCCATCATTGCTCTCTCCACCGCCTCCATCATTGCTCTCTCCACCGCCTCCATCATTGCCCTCTCCACCGCCTCCATCATTGCCCTCTCCACCGCCTCCATCATTGCCCTCTCCACCTCCCCACAATGTATTGTTAAAACACAGAAAGAAGGAATATAAGCCAGCTTACCCGTGATGCATAAACCAATCTTCGGGAGCACGGACCCGCTGTGTCCAAGCGTATAAAGTCCAGAAAAGAAAAGAATGTCCAGCTTCACCAAATCCGTAAAAAATAGATCGATATTCTTACCCATATGGTTCGTGCTGAAGTCTGTATCCTCTATGTTTAGGCGATGTGCACACGTTCAGGAATTCATGCAGAAAATTCCTGTCGAAATCCGGACATTTCTGCCAGATTTCCGCATGAAATCCGCATGCGTTTTTTGCGCGGTTTTGACGCATTTTTTGCGCGTTTTTTCCCGAAAATTTCCCAATGCATTAGACAGTGGGAAATCTGCGAAAAAAATGCAAAATTAATGAACAGGTTCATTATTTTTCCGCAATGCGTTTTTCATGCGGAAAAATGCACATCATGTGCACAGAAATTGCGGATTCCATTATAAATGATGGGATGCTTAATGTATGCAGATTATTTGCGGTTTTATAGCACAAAAACGCTAAAAAACCGCAAATAATCTGCAACGTGTGCACATAGCCTTAAAATTTGTGAATAAAGAAAACTCTTTTTTACGGATTCGCTGAAGCTGGACATTCTTTTCTTTATTGTTAAAACACACCACCACCACTCACCTCTCTGCACGTTCCCTCACAGCATCATCGTCGTCTGCAGCTTTTTATCTGACACAGGCACGACACCGTGAATGCTGGCGTCATCCAGCCGCGCTCCTGTGTCAAAGTGCTGGGCAGGAAGCAGAGGCCGATCCCTGCAGCTCCGCACCGCTGCCACTTTCTGCTGTAGGCGACAGAGCTGCAGGGATCACTTCCTGCCCACCTCACATGAGGCCAATTTGACCAGGGTCCTCCCCGAGCTGGGGAAACAGGCCAAATTGACCTCATTATTAGCAGCCCTGCAGGGGCCCCTCTGCAGCTGCATCGGCGGTATCTCCACCCCTGGTTATCAGTCATTGTACAGGAGGAGGAGGTGAGCTGTGACATCACCTATTGCGAACGGTGAATCCTGTGTTATCAGCTGTACAGTGGGTACGGAAAGTGTTCAGACCCCTTTAAATTTTTCACTTTTGGTAAATTCAAAAAAGTTCATTTTTTTCTCATTAATGTACTCTCTCACCCCATCTTGACTGAAAAAAAAGAAATGTAGAAATATTTGCAAATTTAATAAAAAAGAAAAACTGAAATATCCCATGGCCATAAGTCTTCAGCCCCTCTGCTCAGACTCTCCTATGTAAGTCCCATGCTGTCCATTTCCTTGTGATCCTCCCTGAGATGGTTCTACTCCTTCATTGGAGTCCAGCTGTGTGTAATTACACTGATAGGACTTGATTTGGAGCGGCGCACTCCTGTCTGTATAAGACCTCACAGCTCACAGTGCATGTAAGACCAAAGGAGAATCATGAGGTCAAAGGAACTGGCCAAGGAGCTCAGAGGCAGAATTGTAGGAAGGATCAGATCTGGCCAAGGTTACAACAGAATGTCTGCAGTACGCAAGGTTCCTAAGAGCACAGTGGCCTCCATAATCCTTAAATGGACGAAGTTTGGGAACACCAGAAGTCTTCCTAGACCTGGCCGTCCAGCCAAACTGAGCAATCGTGGGAGAAGAGCCTTGGTGAGAGGTAAAGAAGAACCCCAAGATCACTGTGGCTGAGCTCCAGAGATGCAGTAGGGAGATGGGAGAAAGTTCCACAAAGTCACCTATCACTGCAGCCTCCACCAGTCGGGCCTTTATGGCAGAGTGGCCTGACGGAAGCCTCTCCTCAGTGCAAGACATATGAAAGCCGCATAGAGTTTGCTTAAAAAACACATGAAGGCCTCCCAGACTATGAGAAATAAGATTCTCTGGTCTGATGAGATGAAGATAGACCTTTTTGGTGATAATTCTAAGCGTTATGTGTGGAGAAAACCAGGCACTGCTCATCACCCACCCTATACAATCCCCACAGTGAAGCATGGTGGAGGCAGCATCATGCTATGGGGGTGTTTTCAGCTGCAGGGACAGAACGACTGTTTGTCATTGAAGGAAACGTGAATGTGGCCAAGTACAGAGATATCCTGGATGAAAACCTCTTCCAGAGGCTCTGGACCTCAGACTTGCGGAAGGTTCACCTTCCAACAAGACAATGAACCTAAGCACACAGCTAAAATAACAAAGGAGCGGCTTCAGAACAACTCTGTGACCATTCCTGACCGGCCCAGCCAGAGCCCTGACCTAAACCCAACTGAGCATCTCTGGAGAGACCTGAAAATGGCGTCCACCAACGTTCACCATCCAAGGTGACGGAACTGGAGAGGATCTGCAAGGAAGAATGGCCGAGGATCCCCAAATCCAGGGGGGAAAACTTGTGGCATCATTCCCAAGAAGACTCCTGGCTGTACTAGCTCAACAGGGGCTTCTCCTCAATACTGAGCAAAGGGGCTGAAGACTTATGGCCATGGGATAGTTCAGGTTTTTTCTTTTTTAATAAATTTGCAAAAATGTCTACATTTTCTGTTTTTTTTTTCAGTCAAGATAGAGTGCACATTAACCCCTTTATGACATCCGGCGTTCTATCTCATCCATGTGCCCTGGGCCCGTCTGACCATGGACAGGATAGTACGTCGGAACCGACAGGGCCGCGCACGGGTGGTGTGCGGCTGATCACGGCCGGGTGTCAGCTGGTTCTCACGGACGGCTCCCAGCACTTTAACCCCTGGAACTGTGATATCAAACTTGTCTTCACCCCTGATGAAGTCACTTAGGTGACGATACGCGTTGGGTGGGCTATTTTGGAGCTGACTCTTTTTGCCTCAAACCCCTCAAACCCTATGCAGTACGTGAGCTGGCCTATTAGGAACTATTTGTTGGGTAAATTTTTTTTTTTTTTTTCCCTGATTAACCCTTTGGGGTCTTTTTGCTCAACCATGCTGTGTATCTATTGAGATTCCTATCTAGATTTGGTGCCAAACTGTTATTTGTGCTTTTGGGTTATTTAGCTACATGTGTTCTTGATGCCCATTATATTAGCACCATAACTGCACTTTACACTATATTATATTGTTTATATCTATATTGGGTACCAATCCATAATCAATAGGCTGTTTGGAGGTAAAATATGATTTGTTGATGTTTGTGGGGCATTATACGATTCTTTGAGGTTATTTGGTGAGGGATTGTCCTCTTCCATTGGCCAGATTTCATCCTTGTACACTGCCTTGTTCTTGGGTGTATTTTTTTGTATTCATGTTTTTAGATGTTTTTCAAATTCCAGTTGTGTGGTTAAAAGACATTAAATAAAACGTTATATGTTTATATACTATATACTGTCTTGGTGATCCCTGCGTTTGTGCATGTTTTTTTTCTCTTTTTTTGTATAGTCTGTGTTTTGACATGCTGCAGGTTGAGCACATTAGACATTATTGTTGATGGTGCCCTCTATATTTAAATGGTCTGTGATATCAAACATGATCGCAGTGTTCCGGATCCGTTGTTATTCTAAAGTACAATGTGTCCCGCGATAACCAAGTTGTCATGTCCATGTGGATGGGATAAAAGTTATGGCTCTGGGAGGAAAAAACTAAAACAGAAATTGTCTGTGTCGCGAAGGCATTAAAACCGTTTCTGTTCAGTTAGCGAGCAACTACTGCCATCGGTGGAGGACATGAACTCCGAGCCCAATATGCCTGGGGCGATCATGCTGACAGGTTCCTTCACTACACTGAGGTCACCATGTGGCAAGCGTCCTTGACCTGAACCTCCTCCACGTCTCGTTTTTCCCCTCAGGATCGGCGACTCTGGAGAACCGCTTCAGCGCTTTGTATAAAGCAGTCTTTGACAACATGGCCTCCTACCTGCAGAAGAAGGAAGCTCGAATCCAAAATGAGAAAAGGAAACTCTCCACCGGACAAGAAGTATCTGCTGCAAAGATTCAGAAGGCGAAGAGTTACTGCTGATGGAGACTCTGCTCCGGGTGAATCGTCAGGTGAAGCGGTGTACTGCCCAGACATGAATGACAGGACGGACATCTGAGGTGAAGGGGCGCAGTGACCCTCACCCCCATTGTGGCTTGATGAAGGCCATCGCCTCCCCATTGAGTCCTGATGAGGACTCATTACCTTCTCTCGCCCGCAATGGGGACCATGCTGCTGTCATCACCGATGTGTCCTGAAGTCGACCTTCTGATGTGTCAAAATCATTGTGTGTTGACAGGGACTCTGATGTTTCCTGATGGCACTCCCCTTACCAGTGATGTGTCTTGCCCCTCTGGTCCACTCACACCCGATGTGTCCTAACAGTGCCCCACCGCTCCCCTCATCCCTGATGTGTGCCGACTGCACCCCTCTGCTCCCCTCATCCCTGATGTGTGCCGACTGCACCCCTCTGCTCCCCTCATCCCTGATGTGTGCCGACTGCACCCCACTGCTCCCCTCATCCCTGATGTGTGCTGACTGCACCCCTCTGCTCCCCTCATCCCTGATGTGTGCTGACTGCACCCCTCTGCTCCCCTCATCCCTGATGTGTGCCGACTGCACCCCACTGCTCCCCTCATCCCTGATGTGTGCCGACTGCACCCCTCATCCCTGATGTGTGCCGACTGCACCCCTCTGCTCCCCTCATCCCTGATGTGTGCTGACTGCACCCCTCTGCTCCCCTCATCCCTGATGTGTGCCGACTGCACCCCTCATCCCTGATGTGTGCCGACTGCACCCCTCTGCTCCCCTCATCCCTGATGTGTGCTGACTGCACCCCTCTGCTCCCCTCATCCCTGATGTGTGCTGACTGCACCCCTCATCCCTGATGTGTGCTGACTGCACCCCTCTGCTCCCCTCATCCCTGATGTGTGCTGACTGCACCCCACTGCTCCCCTCATCCCTGATGTGTGCTGACTGCACCCCACTGCTCCCCTCATCCCTGATGTGTGCTGACTGCACCCCTCTGCTCCCCTCATCCCTGATGTGTGCTGACTGCACCCCACTGCTCCCCTCATCCCTGATGTGTGCCGACTGCACCCCTCTGCTCCCCTCATCCCTGATGTGTGCCGACTGCACCCCTCTGCTCCCCTCATCCCTGATGTGTGCCGACTGCACCCCTCTGCTCCCCTCATCCCTGATGTGTGCCGACTGCACCCCTCTGCTCCCCTCATCCCTGATGTGTGCCGACTGCACCCCTCTGCTCCCCTCATCCCTGATGTGTGCCGACTGCACCCCACTGCTCCCCTCATCCCTGATGTGTGCTGACTGCACCCCTCCGCTCCCCTCATCCCTGATGTGTGCCGACTGCACCCCTCTGCTCCCCTCATCCCTGATGTGTGCCGACTGCACCCCTCTGCTCCCCTCATCCCTGATGTGTGCCGACTGCACCCCTCTGCTCCCCTCATCCCTGATGTGTGCCGACTGCACCCCTCTGCTCCCCTCATCCCTGATGTGTGCCGACTGCACCCCTCTGCTCCCCTCATCCCTGATGTGTGCCGACTGCACCCCTCTGCTCCCCTCATCCCTGATGTGTGCCGACTGCACCCCTCTGCTCCCCTCATCCCTGATGTGTGCCGACTGCACCCCTCTGCTCCCCTCATCCCTGATGTGTGCCGACTGCACCCCACCGCTCCCCTCATCCCTGATGTGTGCCGACTGCACCCCACCGCTCCCCTCATCCCTGATGTGTGCTGACTGCACCCCTCTGCTCCCCTCATCCCTGATGTGTGCTGACTGCACCCCTCTGCTCCCCTCATCCCTGATGTGTGCTGACTGCACCCCTCTGCTCCCCTCATCCCTGATGTGTGCTGACTGCACCCCACTGCTCCCCTCATCCCTGATGTGTGCTGACTGCACCCCTCTGCTCCCCTCATCCCTGATGTGTGCTGACTGCACCCCTCTGCTCCCCTCATCCCTGATGTGTGCTGACTGCACCCCTCTGCTCCCCTCATCCCTGATGTGTGCTGACTGCACCCCTCTGCTCCCCTCATCCCTGATGTGTGCCGACTGCACCCCACTGCTCCCCTCATCCCTGATGTGTGCCGACTGCACCCCTCTGCTCCCCTCATCCCTGATGTGTGCCGACTGCACCCCACTGCTCCCCTCATCCCTGATGTGTGCCGACTGCACCCCACTGCTCCCCTCATCCCTGATGTGTGCCGACTGCACCCCTCTGCTCCCCTCATCCCTGATGTGTGCCGACTGCACCCCTCTGCTCCCCTCATCCCTGATGTGTGCCGACTGCACCCCACTGCTCCCCTCATCCCTGATGTGTGCCGACTGCACCCCTCTGCTCCCCTCATCCCTGATGTGTGCCGACTGCACCCCTCTGCTCCCCTCATCCCTGATGTGTGCCGACTGCACCCCTCTGCTCCCCTCATCCCTGATGTGTGCCGACTGCACCCCTCTGCTCCCCTCATCCCTGATGTGTGCCGACTGCACCCCACTGCTCCCCTCATCCCTGATGTGTGCCGACTGCACCCCTCTGCTCCCCTCATCCCTGATGTGTGCCGACTGCACCCCACTGCTCCCCTCATCCCTGATGTGTGCCGACTGCACCCCTCTGCTCCCCTCATCCCTGATGTGTGCCGACTGCACCCCTCTGCTCCCCTCATCCCTGATGTGTGCCGACTGCACCCCACTGCTCCCCTCATCCCTGATGTGTGCCGACTGCACCCCACTGCTCCCCTCATCCCTGATGTGTGCCGACTGCACCCCTCTGCTCCCCTAATCCCTGATGTGTGCCGACTGCACCCCTCTGCTCCCCTCATCCCTGATGTGTGCCGACTGCACCCCACTGCTCCCCTCATCCCTGATGTGTGCCGACTGCACCCCTCTGCTCCCCTAATCCCTGATGTGTGCCGACTGCACCCCTCTGCTCCCCTCATCCCTGATGTGTGCCGACTGCACCCCACTGCTCCCCTCATCCCTGATGTGTGCCGACTGCACCCCTCTGCTCCCCTCATCCCTGATGTGTGCCGACTGCACCCCTCTGCTCCCCTCATCCCTGATGTGTGCCGACTGCACCCCACTGCTCCCCTCATCCCTGATGTGTGCCGACTGCACCCCTCTGCTCCCCTCATCCCTGATGTGTGCCGACTGCACCCCTCTGCTCCCCTCATCCCTGATGTGTGCCGACTGCACCCCTCTGCTCCCCTCATCTCTGATGTGTGCCGACTGCACCCCACTGCTCCCCTCATCCCTGATGTGTGCCGACTGCACCCCACTGCTCCCCTCATCCCTGATGTGTGCCGACTGCACCCCACTGCTCCCCTCATCCCTGATGTGTGCCGACTGCACCCCACTGCTCCCCTCATCCCTGATGTGTGCCGACTGCACCCCACTGCTCCCCTCATCCCTGATGTGTGCCGACTGCACCCCTCTGCTCCCCTCATCCCTGATGTGTGCCGACTGCACCCCACTGCTCCCCTCATCCCTGATGTGTGCCGACTGCACCCCACTGCTCCCCTCATCCCTGATGTGTGCCGACTGCACCCCACTGCTCCCCTCATCCCTGATGTGTGCCGACTGCACCCCTCTGCTCCCCTCATCCCTGATGTGTGCCGACTGCACCCCTCTGCTCCCCTCATCCCTGATGTGTGCCGACTGCACCCCACCGCTCCCCTCATCCCTGATGTGTGCCGACTGCACCCCTCTGCTCCCCTCATCCCTGATGTGTGCCGACTGCACCCCTCTGCTCCCCTCATCCCTGATGTGTGCCGACTGCACCCCACCGCTCCCCTCATCCCTGATGTGTGCCGACTGCACCCCACTGCTCCCCTCATCCCTGATGTGTGCCGACTGCACCCCTCTGCTCCCCTCATCCCTGATGTGTGCCGACTGCACCCCACTGCTCCCCTCATCCCTGATGTGTGCCGACTGCACCCCTCTGCTCCCCTCATCCCTGATGTGTGCCGACTGCACCCCACTGCTCCCCTCATCCCTGATGTGTGCCGACTGCACCCCTCTGCTCCCCTCATCCCTGATGTGTGCCGACTGCACCCCTCTGCTCCCCTCATCCCTGATGTGTGCCGACTGCACCCCTCTGCTCCCCTCATCCCTGATGTGTGCCGACTGCACCCCACTGCTCCCCTCATCCCTGATGTGTGCCGACTGCACCCCACTGCTCCCCTCATCCCTGATGTGTGCCGACTGCACCCCTCTGCTTCCTTCATCCTCACTGTGTTGCAACATTGACCCTCTGTCCCCTCACCCGCATTGTGTCTTGAGGGGGATGCTCTGCTTCTCTCACCAGCAATGTGTCCTAACAGCACCCTGTGGTCCCTTACCCCCGATGTATCCTGTCAGTGCCCTCACCTGCAATGTTTCTTGATGCTGACCCTCTGTTCCTTTAACCCCTGATGTGTCCCAACTGTGCTTCCTCACCCCCTGCTATCCCGATGGTGCCCCTCTTCTCCCTTGACCCCTGCTCTGATTCCCTCACCCGTGGTGTGTTCTGACTTTGACCCCATGTTATGAGAGCACCCTTCTGCTCACCTCACCTCCCCTGTGTCTTTACAGCAGAGATGCACTACTCCCGTCATCGAGGGCCACCAACGGTGCATGTTTTCAGGATTTCCTTAGCATTGCACAAGGCAAGGTGTTCGAACCATCACCTGTGCAATACTAAAGAAATCCGGAAAACATGCACTGTTGGTGGCCCTCGATGACAGGAATATTATACTCCTTCCTTACAGGGCCCTATGCTCCATTGCCCTTGCTTTGGTCCTGCCTGCGCCACCCTGCTTTCTCTCACCTTGATGTGTCTTCCCTGCGCCACCCTGCTTTCTCTCACCCTGATGTGTCCTGCCTGCGCCACCCTGCTTTCTCTCACCCCGATGTGTCCTGCCTGCGCCACCCTGCTTTCTCTCACCCCGATGTGTCCTGCCTGCGCCACCCTGCTTTCTCTCACCCCGATGTGTCTTGCCTGCGCCACCCTGCTTTCTCACCCTTTGTCCTGCCGGCACCACCCTGCTTTCTCTCATCCCTGATGTGTCCTGCCTGCGCCACCCTGCTTTCTCTCACCCTGATGTGTCCTGTCTGCCCCCCCTGCTTTCTCTCACCCCGATGTGTCTTGCCTGCACCACCCTGCTTTCTCTCACCCCGATGTGTCTTGCCTGCGCCACGCTGCTTTCTCTCGCCCCGGATGTGTCCTGACTGTGCCCCTCTGCTTTCACCTGATGTGTCCTAATGGTGCCACTCTGCTTTATCGCCACCTCTACATCTTATTTGCTGACGCTCTGCTTCTCTGGCATCACTTACATCTTGGTGAACCTTCAACCACCATTGGTGCCACCTGACCACAGACCTTCGGTCCACTGTCTCGGTCTTTTGGGGTGTTCATGCTGCTATGAAGTACAGTGAACATGCACTGTCCATGCTGAGGGTGTGTGGATAATGGCATCTCGCACTGTGTGGACATGTTTTGGGTTTCTCGATCGTCAGTGGTGAAAGCTCTCCAAGTGATGGAAGCCACAGCTGGGCAGTGTTTTGAGCTTTGCTGAGGTACTTCATGCACAGATGTGACACAATGAATTCTGAAGATGATTCATTTATTGCTTTATATAAAGTCTAATCTTAATCATGCTGCAGCCTCGTTCATGGTGCACTCTTACCCACCCCCATCTGTTGCTTTGTGATCTGCGCCCCCCTGAGCTATCACCTCCATGATGATGGCTACTATAAGATGTTCATCTGTGGAGATGGTCGGAGGACTGGGCATTCCGGAGACTACTGGGCATTCCGGAGACTACTGGGCGTTCCGGAGACTACTGGGCATTCCGGAGACTACTGGGCATTCCGGAGACTTCTGCCTGAAGCTGCCAAACACCAAGCTGTAAAGTCCTTGTCCCCATCCAGTGCCACAGGAGAAGCTTGTGCTGTGGCTTCATAAGGACTTATTTGGTTCCTGAAATAGGAGGAAGATGGTGATGGAGTGTTGTGACAAGGTATAGCCCCCTAAACAATATTAACTACCCATCAGCAGACCGTTTCCCTTCTCGGCAGACCCTGGTCCTACACATCATCCTAATGTATGCACAGCTCAGACATTGAATTCCAGTATGCTCATTGGAGCCCGCGGGGGAGGATTGTGTTACTGTACTGTAGAGCAGGGCTCCCCAACTCCAGCCCTCAAGGCCCACCAACAGGCCATGTTTTCAGGATTTCCTTTGCATTGCACAGGTGATGCAATTATTACCTGGGCAAGACTAAGGAAATCCTGAAAACATGACCTGTTGGTGGGCCTTGAGGACTGGAGTTGGGGACCCCTGCTGTAGAGAGCCCTCCCTGGCTGACGCCGTACTGTAGAGAGCCCTCCCTGGCTGACGCCGTACTGTAGAGAGCCCTCCCTGGCTGACGCCGTACTGTAGAGAACCCTCCCTACTAACACTGTACTGAGAGCCCTCCCTGGCTGCATACTGTAGAGAACCCTCCCTGGCTGACACCGTACGGAGAGCCCTCCCTGGCTGATGCCGTACTACAGTTATATGCAAAGGTTTGGGCCCCCCTATTAATCTTAAGCTTAATGTTTTATAAAAATTGTTTTTTTGCAACAGCTATTTCAGTTTCATATATCTAATAACTGTTGGACACAGTAATGTTTCTGCCTTGAAATTAGGTTTATTGTACTAACAAAAAATGTGCAATCATGCACCTGTCAAATTTTGTTTGAATGCAAAGTATGGGCACCCTTATTTTCTTGTTTTAAATACTCCTACCTACTTTTTACTGACTTACTAAAGCACTTTTTTTGGTTTTCTAACCTCATTGAGCTTTGAACTTCATAGCCAGGTGTATGCAATCATGAGAAAAGCTACTTAAAGTGGCCACTTGCAAGTTGTTCTCCTGTTTGAATCTCCTCTGAAGAGTGGCATCATGGGCTCCTCAAAACAACTGTCTAATGATCTGAAAACAAAGATTATTCAACATAGTTGTTCAGGGGAAGGATACAAAAAGCTGTCTCAGAGATTTAACCTGTCAATTTCCACTGTGAGGAACATAGTAAGGAAATGGAAGAACACAGGTACAGTTCATGTTAAGGCCAGAAGTGGCAGGCCAAGAAAAACATCAGAAAGGCAGAGAAGAAGAATGGTGAGATCAGTCAAGGACAATCCTCAGACCACCTCCAGAGAGTGGCAGCATCAACTTGCTGCAGATGGTGTCACTGTGCATCGGTCAACTATACAGCGCACTTTGCACAAGGAGAAGCTGTATGGGAGAGTGAAGCAAAAGAAGCCGTTTCTGCAAGCACACCACAAACAGAGTCGGCTGAGGTATGCAAAAGCACATTTGGAGAAGCCAATTTCTTTTTGGAAGAAGGTCCTGTGGACTGATGAAACCAAGATTGAGTTCTTTGGTCATACAAAAAGGCGTTATGCATGGCGGCCAAAAAACACAGCATTCCAAGAAAAACACTTGCTACCCACAGTAAAATTTGGTGGAGGTTCCATCATGCTTTGGGGCTGTGTGGCCAATGCCGGCACCGGGAATCTTGTTAAAGTTGAGGGACGCATGGATTCCTCTCAGTATCGGCAGATTCTTGACAATAATGTTCATGAATCAGTGACAAAGTTGAAGTTACGCAGGGGATAGATCTTTCAGCAAGACAGTGATCCAAAACACTGCTCCAAATCTACTCAGGCATTCATGCAGAGGAACAATTACACTGTTCTGGAATGGCCATCCCAGTCCCCAGACCTGAATATCATTGAACATCTGTGGGATCATTTGAAGAGGGCTGTCCATGCTCGGCGACCATCAAACTTAAATTAACTGGAATTGCTTTGTAAAGAGGAATGGTCAAAAATACCTTCATCCAGGAACTCATTAAAAGCTACAGGAAGCGACTAGAGGCTGTTATTTTTGCAAAAGGAGGATCTACTAAATATTAATGTCACTTTTTCTGGTGGGGTGCCCATACTTATGCACCTGTCAAATTTTGTTTGAATGCAAATTGCACATTTTCTGTTAGTACAATAAACCTCATTTCAAGGCAGAAATATTACTGTGTCCAACAGTTATTAGATATATGAAACTGAAATAGCTGTTGCAAAAAAAAAAACTATTTTTATAAAACATTAAGCTTTAAGATTAATAGGGGTGTCCAAACTTTTTCTTATAACTGTATGTGATACTGTGATACAATGCATGCTCCTTAGAGGCAATTGAGCGTGCACAAGGCTCCTCTGAGTGGCTGCTGCTATTCTTCAGTCTGTCCACTTGCCTCAGTAATTTGCCTCTTGTATCGCATTTTGGCCTCCATCAAGGGTTGTAACATCCCGACCTTCATCTGAGGAAAGATCTGTAAGACAACGAACCATGAGGACTGGAATGAGTGGAAGTCCGGGTCCCAGCATGATACCCACTCTGCTCCGACTGACCTGGCACAGCGCCTCACAAAGAGGAATGATCAGGAAGGTGATGAATGATCGTTGGGATTCCGCTTTGGTCACAGTGTCTCGGTCCATGTACTGGGTGACTGGGAGACCCTCGTCCTTCTCACGGTCACTCTGGGGAGAATAGAAGTGATAAAATGTGTATTGCCCCCTGCTGTTATGAGGGCATTTAAGGCCATGATATGTATAATCGGTAAGGATCCAAAGATGATGTCGGGCCGGTGGCCATGGGGCATGCATCTTCCATCCATGTGCTATAAAGGCACAGATGATTGGCCTCGGGGAGACCAAAACATCCAACACCGCGGAGACACCATCACGTGTTTCTCAACGCAGTGATTCCAGAACACTGGCCCCATCCCTTATGGGAAATATGCAGATGCATGTAAAGAAGCTGCGGAGACACCATCACGTGTTTCTCGAAACCCCGAAACAGCTGTCTGTGGATGGATACCATGCTTGGCATAGGTGGCTTTCCTTCATAGGATGCTGCCCTTCCCGTGGTTGTTCCTTCCCGGGGAAAGGCCTGGCTATTCACTGCTTGCGTCGAGAAACATGTGATGGTGTCTTCCATCCATGTGGGCATAGCATGGACTGGTCCAGGTTATGTGCTAGTGGTCAATTTTCCACATGGACTTCAGGTCTGCTGTAGAACATTATGGGAGCTTTTCTGGCCTGTCGTTTTCTGCCCTATGTGCGGTCCTTGCTGCACTCACCTGCAGGAAGTATTCATCCATCAGAAGGTCTGCCCAGCGCTCCGCCACCTCCTCCGGGCGTGCCTCATTCGATAGGTCACACAACTTCACCAGACCTTTTCTAAGCTGTGAAGTAAGATACACACTGCTTCCGATCAAGTGCCAAAGCCAGGACAGGGATGAGGGCGGGGGCCACAGCCATCCCAGAAATTAGGTCAGGGGCCACATTGATGCCAGATAATAATATCAAGGTCTACAGCCATCCCAGGGATAATGTAAGTGGTCACAGCCATCCTAGAAATGAGGTCAGGGACCACAGTCAGCCCAGGGATAATGTCAGCGGCCACAGCCATCCTAGAAATGAGGTCAGGGACCACAGCCATCCCAGGGATAATGTCAGCGGCCACAGCCATCCTAGAAATGAGGTCAGGGACCACAGTCAGCCCAGGGATAATGTAAGTGGTCACAGCCATCCTAGAAATGAGGTCAGGGACCACAGCCATCCCAGGGATAATGTCAGCGGCCACAGCCATCCTAGAAATGAGGTCAGGGACCACAGTCAGCCCAGGGATAATGTCAGTGGCCACAGCCATCCTAGAAATGAGGTCAGGGGCCACAGCCATCCCAGAGATAATGTCCGCGGCCACAGCCATCCTAGAAATGAGGTCAGGGACCACAGTCAGCCCAGGGATAATGTCAGTGGCCACAGCCATCCTAGAAATGAGGTCAGGGACCACAGCCATCCCAGGGATAATGTCAGCGGCCACAGCCATCCTAGAAATGAGGTCAGGGGCCACAGTCAGCCCAGGGATGAGGTAAAGGGCCACAGCCATCCTAGAAATGAGGTCAGGGACCACAGCCATCCCAGGGATAATGTCAGTGGCCACAGCCATCCTAGAAATGAGGTCAGGGGCCACAGCCATCCCAGAGATAATGTCAGCGGCCACAGCCATCCTAGAAATGAGGTCAGGGACCACAGTCAGCCCAGGGATAATGTCAGTGGCCACAGCCATCCTAGAAATGAGGTCAGGGACCACAGCCATCCCAGGGATAATGTCAGCGGCCACAGCCATCCTAGAAATGAGGTCAGGGGCCACAGTCAGCCCAGGGATGAGGTAAAGGGCCACAGCCATCCTAGAAATGAGGTCAGGGACCACAGCCATCCCAGGGATAATGTCAGCGGCCACAGCCATCCTAGAAATGAGGTCAGGGGCCACAGTCAGCCCAGGGATAAGGTAAAGGGCCACAGCCATCCTAGAAATGAGGTCAGGGGCCACAGTCAGCCCAGGGATAAGGTAAAGGGCCACAGCCATCCTAGAAATGAGGTCAGGGGCCACAGCCATCCTAGAAATGAGGTCAGGGACCACAGTCAGCCCAGGGATAATGTCAGTGGCCACAGCCATCCTAGAAATGAGGTCAGGGACCACAGCCATCCCAGGGATAATGTCAGCGGCCACAGCCATCCTAGAAATGAGGTCAGGGGCCACAGCCATCCCAGAGATAATGTCAGCGGCCACAGCCATCCTAGAAATGAGGTCAGGGACCACAGTCAGCCCAGGGATAATGTCAGTGGCCACAGCCATCCTAGAAATGAGGTCAGGGGCCACAGTCAGCCCAGGGATGAGGTAAAGGGCCACAGCCATCCTAGAAATGAGGTCAGGGACCACAGCCATCCCAGGGATAATGTCAGCGGCCACAGCCATCCTAGAAATGAGGTCAGGGGCCACAGTCAGCCCAGGGATAAGGTAAAGGGCCACAGCCATCCTAGAAATGAGGTCAGGGGCCACAGTCAGCCCAGAGATGAGGTAAAGGGCCACAGCCATCCTAGAAATGAGGTCAGGGACCACAGTCAGCCCAGGGATAATGTCAGTGGCCACAGCCATCCTAGAAATGAGGTCAGGGACCACAGTCAGCCCAGGGATAATGTCAGTGGCCACAGCCATCCTAGAAATGAGGTCAGGGACCACAGTCAGCCCAGGGATGAGGTAAAGGGCCACAGCCATCCTAGAAATGAGGTCAGGGACCACAGTCAGCCCAGGGATAATGTCAGTGGCCACAGCCATCCTAGAAATGAGGTCAGGGACCACAGTCAGCTCAGGGATAATGTTAATTGCCACAGCCATCCTAGAAATGAGGTCAGGGACCACAGTCAGCCCAGGGATAATGTCAGCGGCCACAGCCATCCTAGAAATGAGGTCAGGGACCACAGTCAGCCCAGGGATAATGTCAGCGGCCACAGCCATCCTAGAAATGAGGTCAGGGACCACAGTCAGCCCAGGGATGAGGTAAAGGGCCACAGCCAGCCCAGGAATGTCAGTAGCTATAGCCAGTTCAGCGATAATGTCAGTGGCCACAACCATCCTTGGAATGAGATCAGGAGCCACAGTCAGCCCAGGGATAATGTCAGTGGCCACAACCATCCTCGGAATGAGATCAGGAGCCACAGTCAGCCCAGGGATAATGTCAGTGGCCACAGCCAGCCTATGAATGAGGTCAGGGGCCACAGCCAGCCCAGGGATGAGGTAAGGGGTCACGACCTGCCTTGGGATGAGGTCAGGGACCACAGTCAGCCCAGGGATGTTAGTGGCTACAGCCTGCCCAGGGATAATGTCAGTGGCCACAGCCGTCCTAGGAATGAGGTCAGAGGCCACAGCCCAGGGATAATAGTAGCCACAGTAAGCCTATGAATGAGGTCAAGGGGCACAGCCAGCCCGGGGATGAGGTCAGGGGTCACAACCTGCCCGGGGATGAGGTCAGAGGCTACTGCCAGTCCAGGGATGAGAGCAAGGGCCACAGTCATCCCAAAGATGAGGTGAAGACCCACAGTGCTGACCAAAATATTAACCCCTTCACCCCCGGAGCTTTTTCATTTTCGTATTTTGCTCCCCTCCTTCCCAGAGCCATAACTTTTTTGTTTTTACGTCAATATGGCCATGTGAGTGCTTATTTTTTGCGGGATGAGATGTACTTTTGAAAGATACCATTGATTTTACCATGCCATGTAACAGAAAACGGGAAAAAAATTCCAAGTGTGATGAAATTGCAAAAAAGTGCAATCTCACACTTGTTTTTTGTTTGGCTTTTTTGCTAGGTTCACTAAATTCTGAATTAGACTGAATTGGACTGGAATTGACTGGAAGGTAACACAATACCAACCACTACAATGTTTCGGTTTCTTTTCTCTTTCACCCCCATACTACTTTCCTTCTTACAATCTCCTGCAATCCCTCCTCCTAGTAAGGAACTAGTCATTTCTTCCTCCATACTCCCCAGCCATCTCACCTTCCCCTCAGAACTGTTCCTCCACATACAATCCTTTTTATCCAGACACACACGGCCACATCATGTCCTATCCTGCTCCCACCTTCTAATGATCTGTCTGTTACTCCTCATTGCTGGTGACATATCCCCAAATCCCGGCCCTCCCCAATTCATCCCCACACTCTATTCTAACCCCCTGCCACGATCCTCCGCACGTTTTCCCAACCACGACAACCTCATACCCATTCATCCAGCCCCCACTCCCCCGCTCCCCCTACCTGGAGCACTATGGAACGCACGCTCCATCTGCAACAAACTGCCATTTATCCATGACCTCTTCATCACCAACAAACTCTCCTTCCTCGGCCTCACTGAAACCTGGCTCACCCCCTCTGACTCGGCCTCTCCAGCTGCGCTCTCCTATGGCGGATTCCACCTCTCACACCCCTCGCCCCAGCAACAAACGCGGTGGAGGAGTTGGCTTGCTCCTGTCCGACACCTGCTCCTTTACTCCAATCCCGCTACCACCCTCCGCTACTCTTCCCTCGTTTGAGGTGCACTCTGTCCGCATCTATTCCCCCTCCAACCTCCAGCTGGCTGTCATCTACCGCCCCCCAGAACTAGCCATCTCCACCTTTCTCGACCACTTCACCACCTGGCTACTTCATTTCCTCTCTGTTGACATCCCCACTATCATCATGGGTGATTTCAATGTCCCCATTGACACATTCACCTCAGCTGCCTCTAAACTTTTATCACTGACTGCCTCCTTCGGCCTCACTCAATGGTCCTCTGAGGCCACTCACAAAGATGGCCACACGCTGGACCTCATCTTCACCCGCCTCTGCTCCCTTACTAACCTCACTAACACACCCCTCCCCCTGTCTGACCACAACCTACTGACATTCTCGTCCCTCTCCTCTCCTAGTGTGCAACCCCCACTCCACAAACTCACTCACCCTCGCAGAAATCTCAAACATCTCAACTTACAATCACTCTCTGAGTCCCTTCTCCCTCTCACAGACATAGCCTCCCTTCATGACACAGATGCTGCTGCCACTTTTTATAACACCACAATAACAACAACACTCGATTCGGCCACCCCACTCATGCATAGTAAAACTCGTACAATTAACAGGCAGCCCTGGCTGACCAGCCTGACCAAAGAATTGAGACGGGCTTCCAGGATTGCTGAGCGGAGATGGAAGCGATCCCACTCTGCCGACCACTTCACTGCATACAAGCAGTCCCTCGCCAGCTTCAAGTCTGCGCTCACTGCCGCAAAACAAACTTACTTCTCATCCCTCATATCCTCCCTGTCCCACAACCCTAAACAGCTTTTCAACACTTTCAATTCTCTACTCCGTCCCCCCGCACCTCCTCCCTCCCCCCTCATTTCTGCTGATGACTTCGCCTCTTTCTTTAAACAGAAGATCGATACGATCAGAGAAAGCTTTGGCCCACAGCGCCCACTGCCCCTCTTAGCTGCTCAACCCTGCTCCTCCAAAACCAGCTTCTCCACCATGACAGAAGATCAGCTCTCCACCCTCCTGTCAAGATCACACCTCACCACCTGCACGCTTGACCCGCTCCCATCCCACCTCATCCCTAACCTTTCCACGGTCTTCATCCCAACCCTAACGCACCTCTTCAACCTCTCACTCACAACAGGTGTCTTTCCCTCATCCTTCAAGCATGCCAAGATCACACCCATCCTCAAAAAGCCCTCCCTCGACCCATCCTCTGTGTCTAGCTATCGCCCAATATCTCTTCTCCCTTATGCCTCCAAATTGCTGGAGCAACACGTCCATCTTGAACTGTCCTCCCACTTCTCCTCCTGCTCCCTCTTTGATCGGTTACAATCAGGCTTCCGTTCCCATCACTCAACTGAAACTGCCCTAACTAAAGTCACCAATGACCTACTAACTGCCAGGAGCAAGCGACACTACTCTGTCCTCCTTCTCCTGGACTTGTCTTCTGCCTTTGACACTGTAGACCACTCCCTTTTGCTACAAATCCTCTCATCCCTTGGCATCACAGACTTGGCCCTTTCCTGGATCTCGTCATATCTGACAGACCGAACATTCAGTGTCTCCCTCCCCCACACCACCTCCTCACTTCGCCCCTTGTCAGTCGGTGTTCCTCAAGGCTCTGTTCTAGGACCCCTACTCTTCTCCATCTACACTTTCGGCCTGGGACAGCTCATAGAATCCCACGGTATGCAGTACCATCTCTACGCTGACGACACGCAGATCTACCTCTCCGGACCTGACCTCTCCTCCTTGCTTACCAAAATCCCGCACTGTCTGTCTGCCATTTCAGCCTTCTTTTCTGCTCGCTTTCTACAACTGAACATGGACAAAACAGAATTCATCATCTTTCCCCCATCTCACTCTACCCCTCCACCAGACCTATCCATCAATGTCAATGGCTGCTCACTATCCCCAGTCCCACACGCCCGGTGCCTCGGGGTGATCCTCGACTCTGCCCTCTCTTTCAAGCCACATATCCAAGCCCTTGCCTCCTCCTGTCGTCTCAAACTCAAAAATATTTCCCGGATCCGTGCTTTCCTTGACCGCAACACTGCAAAAACGCTAGTGCATGCCCTTATCATCTCCCGCCTCGACTACTGCAACCTCCTACTCTCTGGACTCCCCTCTAGCACTCTGGCACCACTCCAATCCATCCTACACTCTGCTGCCCGACTAATCCACCTGTCCCCCCGCTATTCCCCAGCCTCTCCCCTGTGTCAAGCCCTTCACTGGCTTCCTATCGCCCAGAGACTCCAGTTCAAAACCCTCACACTGACATACAAAGCCATCCACAACCTGTCTCCTCCATACATCTGTGACATGGTCTCCCGGTACTTACCTACCCGCAACCTCCGATCCTCCCAAGACCTCCTTCTCTACTCCCCTCTCATCTCTTCTTCCCATAAACGCATCCAAGACTTCTCCCGTGCTTCCCCCATACTCTGGAACGCTCTACCCCAACACATCAGACTTGCGCCTACCATAGAAACCTTCAAAAAGAACCTGAAGACTCATCTCTTCCGACAAGCCTACAGCCTGCAGTGATCCTCAACCTACTGAACAGCCGCGCAACCTGCCCTACCCTCTCCTAGTGTATCCTCACCCACCCCCTGCAGACTGTGAGCCCTCGCGGGCAGGGTCCTCCCTCCTTATGTACTCGTGTGCCTTGTTATCTGCTCATGTTCAATGTATTTGTCTATATTTGCCCCGTATTCACATGTAAAGCGCCATGGAATAAATGGCGCTATAAAAATGTATAATAATAATAATAAAATGCTAAAACTGAGCTGCCATTATGATTCTCCAGGTCATTACGAGTTCATAGACACCAAACATGTCTAGTTTATTTTTTATCTAAGTGGTGAAAAAAAATTCCAAATTTTGCTAAAAAAAAAAAAAAAATGTGCGATTTTCCGATACCCGTAGCGTCTCCAAATTTCGTGATCTGGGGTCAGGTGAGGGCTTATTTTCTGCGTGCCGAGCTGGCGTTTTTAATGATACCATTTTGGTGTAGATACGTTCTTTTGATCGCCCGTTATTGCATTTTAATGCAATGTCGCGGCGACCAAAAAAACGTTATTTTGGCGTTTTGATTTTTTTTCTCGCTACGTCATTTAGCGGTCAGGTTAATCCTTTGTTTTTATTGATAGATCGGGCGATTCTGAACGCGGCGATACCAAATATGTGTATGTTTGATTTTTTTTTAATTGTTTTATTTTGATTGGGGCGAAAGGGGGGTGATTTGAACTTTTATATGCTAGCCACCTTAGGGAGAGACCCAAGTTGGGCTAAATGTAGAACTTGGGTCTCTCCCTAAGGTGGCTAGCATATATGTATCGCTTGCTCACCGAGCCCCACTCCATACAGCCAACCAATTCCAGCCCTGTGCTGATGAGGGCCTAAAGCCCGAAACACGTGTCCACAGGTAGGAATTGGTTGGCTGTGTAAATTTAGAAACTAATCCGCAGCATTGCACGCTTGGCGGTTCCAAGCGCTGTGGATTAGGCTGGGGTGGAAAGAGAAGATTTGCATAGCTCCACCTACTGCAAAGGATTCTGGGTAAACCTGCTATTCTTTGTATTATGTTGCTTGCAAGTACTTTCCGTTTCAGGAAAGCATCCACTATGTATTGAACTTTTATATATTTTTTATTTTTTTCATATTTTTAATCATTTTTTTTTTTTAATTTTGGCATGCTTCAATAGCCTCCATAGGAGGCTAGAAGCATGCATAACTCGATCGGCTCTGCTACATAGAGGTGAAGTACAGATCACCTCTATGTAGCAGAAATGCAAGGTTGCTTTGAACGCCGACCACAGGGTGGCGCTCAAAGCAATCGGCCATCAACAACCATAGAGGTCTCAAGGAGACTCTGGTTGTTATGGCGATGCACTGCTGACCCCCGATCATGTGACGGGGGTCCGCAGTGCGAGCACCTCCGGCCGCGCGGCCGGGAGCGCTAGTTAAATGCCGCTGTCAGCGCTTGACGGCGGCATTTAACTAGTTAATGGGCGCGGGCAGATCGCGATTCCGCTCGCGCTCATTGCGCGCACATGTCAGCTGTACAAAACAGCTGACCTGTCGCGGCTTTGAGGTGGGCTCACCGCCGGAGCCCACCTCAAAGCAGGGGATCTGCCAGCTGACGGAATAGTACGTTAAGGGCCACAGGGGCCACAGGGGTTAAGGGCCACAGTAAGCACAAATGAAGTAAGGGGGCCACAGTGGTTCAAGACAAAAGGGGGTCACAGCCTGATTATGAAAAAGTTCAGAGGCCACAATGGTGCTAAATAATGATAAGATCAGGAAAGAAAAGCAAAATTGATGGGCAGAACAAACTAATGTGTCAAAGAGTATTGATGTGCTCAAAACACTAGTAAGAAATGAGGCAAAGCAGCGAGCTTTAAAGAGCGTGCATCTCAAAGCACTCTCCACAAAGAGTACACCACAAAACGCTCATCTCAAAGCACTCTCCAGAGTACACCAAAAAACACTCGCCACAAAGAATGCACCACAAAGCACTCATTTCAAAGCACTCTCCAGAGTACACCACAAAACACTCGCCACAAAGAGTACATGACAAAGCGTGCACCTCAAAGCACTCTCCACAAAGAATGCACCACAAAACGCTCATCTCAAAGCACTCTCCAGAGTACACCAAAAAACACTCGCCACAAAGAGTACATGACAAAGCGTGCACCTCAAAGCACTCGCCACAAAGAATGCACCACAAAGCGCTCATTTCAAAGCACTCGCCACAGAGTACACCACAAAACACTCGCCACAAAGAGTACATGACAAGGCGTGCACCTCAAAGCACTCGCCACAAAGAATGCACCACAAAGCACTCATTTCAAAGCACTCGCCACAGAGTACACCACAAAACACTCGCCACAAAGAGTACATGACAAAGCGTGCACCTCAAAGCACTCGCCACAAAGAATGCACCACAAAGCGCTCATTTCAAAGCACTCGCCACAGAGTACACCACAAAACACTCGCCACAAAGAGTACATGACAAAGCGTGCACCTCAAAGCACTCGCCACAAAGAATGCACCACAAAGCGCTCATTTCAAAGCACTCGCCACAGAGTACACCACAAAACACTCGCCACAAAGAGTACATGACAAAGCGTGCACCTCAAAGCACTCGCCACAAAGAATGCACCACAAAGCACTCATTTCAAAGCACTCGCCACAGAGTACACCACAAAACACTCGCCACAAAGAGTACATGACAAAGCGTGCACCTCAAAGCACTCGCCACTAAGAATGCACCACAAAGCGCTCATTTCAAAGCACTCGCCACAGAGTACACCACAAAACACTCGCCACAAAGAGTACATGACAAAGCGTGCACCTCAAAGCACTCTCCACTAAGAGTGCACCACAAAACACTCGCCACAAAGAATTGCACCACAAAACGCTCATTTCAAAGCACTCTCCAGAGTACACCAAAAAACACTCGCCACAAAGAGTACATGACAACGCGTGCACCTCAAAGCACTCTCCACAAACAGCACACCTCATACAGTACGCACCTCAAAGCACTCGCCAGAAAGAGTAGATCACAAAGCGTGCACCACTTATGTCAACTATAAACAATTCTTCATTAAGGACAAAATGAAAACAGAAGGAAACTGTGAAGAAACCTGATTGTACCTTAATTTCCCAGACAACCATGTTTTTGCAGACCAAAAGAACTGGCTTTTTATCTGTATATTGTGAATTTAACTGTTTATGTCTGTTGGGTTAAGAAGACAGACTTGCCAATTGATATACTATCTAACATACTGTGTAAGTCTGTAATAGTGACTGTACATTGAGTGGGTTAAGCTTTGTTTATTGATGTGTGCTTATATGCTAATTGTGCTACTTGATCCCATCACCATTGTTTACCTTATCTTGATGTTGGACTGAAGGACTCTGGGTAATTCTAAAAATAGCTTACATGCCTTGGGTATAAAAAGACTCAGTGATCACATCCTGGGAGACTGAAGTTACACAGAGCCACCAGCCAGACATTCTGGAAACCACCCAACAGACAAGAGAACGGACTGCAGCCAATTCATCATGGCACCATCACGAGGGACACCGATCTATGATTCTATAGGAAACAACCTAGGGGTTCTCGGCTCCGGTTGGAAGGACACAGATCTGATCCAGTGACCATCTCTGCACCATGGATATGTTTGGAGAAATCCAGGTTTGGGACCTGCTGGTCACCTGGTTCCATGGAGATGGTCAGATAAGCCAAGTGGTGACTCTCGTGTCAACTGGCTTTGGACCTTGTATGGACTCTATGACAGTTCTTGGTCATCTCCCTATGCTTGTCATTGCCCCTTCTCTCTGTGTTCATCCACAGATGGAGTAGAGACCCTGGGAGTTCTGACGTCGTGTCAACTGGCTTTGGACCTTGTACAGACTCTATGGACTGTTCTGTCATCTTCCTATGCTTGTCGATATCTCTTCTCTGTGTGTATATCACAGGTGGAATAGCAACCCTGGGAGCTCTGATATAACATCTACCATTATCCCGGTGAGACAGTGGAAGAGTAAGACCCTGTCATGTGCACTATGTTGGGGTAATTGCTGAGATTGTTTTGTGTGTTGTGGTTCAATAAAGTATTGCCACACTGTTTTACCTTAACCCTGTGTTGTCTGTGTAGTGTATTGCCCACCGGGAGATGCAGCGGGCGTTCAGTGGTATGAGCCCTGGTCCATGCAGTCTTGCTAAAGACAGCCGGGCCAGCGGACAAGATCACCCACTGACCCCGTTTCTCCACAGAATAATAATAATAATAATTTTTATTTATATAGCGCCAACATATTCCGCAGCGCTTTACAAATTATGGAGGGGACTTGTACAGACAATAGACATTACAGCATAACAGAAATACAGTTCAATACAGATACAGGAGGAGTGAGGGCCCTGCTCGCAAGCTACAAACTATGGGGAAAAGGGGAGACACGAGAGGTGGATGGTGACAATTGCTATAGTTATTCGGACCGGCCATAGATTTAAACTGTCATATGTTGGTTTCTTACACTGAGGCACCCTTCCCATCATCTGTGGCTGCCTGCTCCAGAATGCTAATAAAAAATGATGACATAATGGCTGATGGTACAACACGAGGCAATGATCAACATTACATGGTATGGAGACGTGACCCTGGTGCCCAATTTAGACACTCATGCCCAGTAGTAATGGACCCTGCGGGGCCACAGTCATTGGTCGGGACATTTGCCACTACTCACCAGAGTCACATGATCTTTATTGGAGAAGCTAAAGTTTTGGGCATCTTGTAAGGACCGCAGGATCTGGGGGTGATGGACCATGTCTGTGGCCAGGATCAACTCCGTGATGCCCTAGAAAGAGTGTACATCAATATGTGAACACTTTCGCCCAGACCAGGAAGGAAATGACTCGTATACTTCAGCCCCTGCAGGGCTAGAACTGTAGAAGGGCCCATTAGGTCAGTATATCAGTAATTATCAGCTAGCTCCGTATATACTATGGTGACAGTAGCCCCTTCTCCCTCAGCCCGAGCAGCTGCACACAGTATGGGACTGGGATGCCAAGGACCCATCAGTAACCAACTCCAGGGGCCCACTTTTCAGTTACATGCAAATGTGACATTCTCCTCAATCACAGATTAATGTAGCAATGATCGGGGCAGATTGTGAAATGAGTAAGATGTCACTTCTGTCTGTACTTAGTGACCCAAGTATATTGTGCCAAGTACTGCTCATATAAGAGGGTGGTGGCCCACCGAAGGATTCTCTGGTTCTCCAGTTGGCCAGTCCAAGCCTGGCTGCACATATGGCACTTCTGCCCCTAGTCTGGATTATGATTCGGGCTCTCACCTCCAGGATTTTCCTGGTCTCCTCTGGATCCATGTGGCGGAATATATTACATTGTTCGTGGCTCAGGATCTCCATGGTGATGGCACAGTGATGATTCTCCAGGGGCGACTTATTCTGGTATCTGGATGCCAACTCTGTGCAGGCATTGACTTGATAACTGCGAGCAGAGGAGAGAAGTTGCTAGAATCTATTTCGTTTTGACCATCTGCCATCTTGTGGTTTTCAGGCTGCTGGTCTTTTCCCCCTGGCGCCGGGTTTGTCCTAGGTCATCACTCATTATTACCCAGCACCTGTCTCCCAGTCCTTGCTGGACAAGTGTTAATCCGCTAGTGTTCTCTTTTGGTACCTTGTTAGCTCTCTGTGTTTGATATTGTGCAGTTCTGGGATCTCTAGTTCTGCCAGTTTTTGTTTTTGGGTTTCCATTCGTTTCTGCGGCTGCCTCTATTTTCCTTCTAGGAGGTGACCTGTTTTTGTTCCCAGTCCCTAGATCTTTCAGGGACCCCCTTCCCCCCTACCTGTAGGTCTTCGTTTGAGTCTAGCCTAGGAAATATCGGTGGGTCTATTCACAAGGAATAGGTTGCCCACTCCATCATAGCATAGGGTATCGTCTAGTCCTAGTACAGGGTCAGCTGTTCCCCCTTCTACCCTAGTCCTGAGCTGCAGATCCGTAACAGAAGTCACAAGCAGCATCATCAGATGTGGACTCACGCCTAACCACTGGGCTAGCGGAGGGTGACCAGTTACCATAGCAAGTCCCCCACCTCTAGTGTGAGTGATATGTCACACGGGAGCCCAGACTAGAGTAGAACCTGCGAGTAGAGGAGACTCATGACTTGTGCTTTGTACGGCATCGTCTGCTGGAGTAAGATGTGCCCAAGTGATGGACCGGAGAATATTTCTACTTTATCCCACATATGGTGTAAATTGATACGTTTTTAGGGGCGTTAGGCCACGCCTCCTCCACTAAGCGCCGCCCACTTCCTAGAAAGATTGCAGAGGTGGAATAAAGTGTCACTACATTGCAGGTTTCTTATTCACGGTTTACTGAATCGGGCCCTGAAGACGCTGGTGAGCACCAAGCACGGCCATGGATACTGTGGGCACTATCATGGCTGCTGCTGATCAGAGGTGATAGAGCGGAATAAATGATAACATATGCTTCCACCAGTAAACGATCCTGCAGATACCATGTCATTTCTCTCGTCACCCCTGTGATTCCTGGAACTCTATAGCGTTTCTGGAGTGGGTCATCAGTCATTGGACTCCTCTTAAAGTCAGGTAGTCACATAGGACAACATTAGCAGCCCAATCAGAGGCACCTTCTGAATTATGTGATCACTCATAGATGTTTGCCACATTTATTAAAGAGTTTTACGATTGCTGTAAAGATCTCTGCTGGCATCCATACATTAATATTTGTTATCTAAGGCTACAATTGTTGGATCATGGAGTACTGTGTCCAGTTTTGGGCACCGGTGCTCAGGAAGGATATAATGGAACTAGAGAGAGTACAAAGGAGGGCAACAAAATTAATAAAGGGGATGGGAGAACTACAATACCCAGATAGATTAGCGAAATTAGGATTATTTAGTCTAGAAAAAAGACGACTGAGGGGCGATCTAATAACCATGTATAAGTATATAAGGGGACAATACAAATATCTCGCTGAGGATCTGTTTATACCAAGGAAGGTGACGGGCACAAGGGGGCATTCTTTGCGTCTGGAGGAGAGAAGGTTTTTCCACCAACATAGAAGAGGATTCTTTACTGTTAGGGCAGTGAGAATCTGGAATTGCTTGCCTGAGGAGGTGGTGATGGCAAACTCAGTCGAGGGGTTCAAGAGAGGCCTGGATGTCTTCCTGGAGCAGAACAATATTGTATCATACAATTATTAGGTTCTGTAGAAGGACGTAGATCTGGGGATTTATTATGATGGAATATAGGCTGAACTGGATGGACACGTGGCTTTTTTCGGCCTTACTAACTATGTTACTATGTTATGGCCGCAGGAGAACAGCAGATTATCCTCCAGAAAAAGTGAAGGTTGTTATTTGGTGACTGAAATCAGAGATCTTGGAAGCCGTGAGACATCGATACAGAGCATAGTCAGGCTGCATGTACAGATATGGCAGCCTGTATCCTTGGCGTGGGCCAATGTACTGGGGGCCAGAGTACATCTACAATGACCTGTCAGTCGGGCTGGAGAGAACGACTTGGACAACCTAGGTGAGGCTTTGACCTTACAAAATGGCTCATACTACGTAATGTGCTGGTGAAGCATCACTGGCAAGGGACATCCCTGGTGGCCACAACACATGCACTTCTAGACTTACTGCCGAGAAGAGCCTTAACCCAAAATTAAAATTGCATCTGGCTCAACCAACTCACTTATTGTTGAGGCCTGGATGGTCGACGTCGTGACAGAGAGCTGCCACCATCAGGGTGACTACATCCTCTGGAGAAAGAAGCTCCTAGAAGACATTAAGGGTATATTAGGAATATTCTTTCACATCAACTTGGAAGAATCTCATAATGGAAGGTTCTCATCAAAGAAAAATCTCATCAAAGAAGAACCTCACTGTAGAGGAGACTAATTATGGAGAAGTTTCATAATTTAGTCTCGTGAGAAAACAACTTAAAGGGAACCTGTGACCTTGTTTTTAGCGATTAAACTGGTCCCATTGTGATGTTAGTGATGGACGCTGCATCACTAACATGTTGTCAAAGAAAAGCTCCAAGTATTAGGTCCTTTATATCATCATAGGATTCCCTCACACCTTTCTTGTCAGACACAGGAGCGGTGACTTTATCTTTTCAGTCACTGATCATTCAGTGTACATTTGAAATTAGGCTCGCAGAGAGCATTGCATTTGATTGCTGTCACTGGCCTGAAGTCACAGCAATCACATATCAAATCCTGCTAATACGCACTGCCCGTCCGCTCCCCAGGCATGTGCAGTCGCCGTCCAATCCCAGGCATGTGCACTGCCCGTCCACTCCCCAGGCATGTGCACTGCCCGTCCACTCCCCAGGCATGTGCAGTCGCCGTCCAATCCCAGGCAGGCACACTGCCCTTCTGCTCCCCAGGCATGCGCACTGCCCTTCCACTCCCCAGGCATGTGCAGTCGCCGTCCAATCCCAGGCAGGCACACTGCCCGTCCGCTCCCCAGACATGTGCAGTCGCCGTCCGATCCCAGGCATGCGCACTGCCCTTCTGCTCCCCAGTCATGCACACTGCCCGTCCGCTCCCCAGGCATGCGCACTGCCCTTCCGCTCCCCAGGCATGTGCAGTCGCCGTCCAATCCCAGGCAGGCACACTGCCCTTCTGCTCCCCAGGCATGCGCACTGCCCGTCCGCTCCCCAGACATGTGCACTGCCCGTCCGCTCCCCAGGCATGTGCAGTCGCCGTCCAATCCCAGGCAGGCACACTGCCCTTCTGCTCCCCAGGCATGCGCACTGCCCTTCCGCTCCCCAGGCATGTGCAGTCGCCGTCCAATCCCAGGCATGTGCAGTCGCCGTCCAATCCCAGGCATGCGCACTGCCCTTCTTCTCCCCAGGCATGTGCAGTCGCCGTCCGATCCCAGGCATGCGCACTGCCCTTCTGCTCCCCAGGCATGTGCACTGCCCGTCCGCTCGCCAGGCATGTGCAGTCGCCGTCCGATCCCAGGCATGCGCACTGCCCTTCTGCTCCCCAGGCATGCACACTGCCCGTCCACTGCCGAGGCATGTACAGTCGCCCTCCGATCCCAGGCATGCGCACTGCCCTTCTGCTCCCCAGTCATGCACACTGCCCGTCCGCTCCCCAGGCATGTGCACTACCCGTCCGCTCCCCAGGCATGCGCACTGCCCTTCCGCTCCCCAGGCATGTGCAGTCGCCGTCCAATCCCAGGCATGTGCAGTCGCCGTCCAATCCCAGGCATGCGCACTGCCCTTCTTCTCCCCAGGCATGTGCACTGCCCGTCCGCTCCCCAGGCATGTGCAGTCGCCGTCCGATCCCAGGCATGCACACTGCCCTTCTGCTCCCCAGGCGTGTGCACTGCCCGTCCGCTCCCCAGGCATGTGCAGTCGCCGTCCAATCCCAGGCATGCGCACTGCCCTTCTTCTCCCCAGGCATGTGCACTGCCCTTCCGCTCCCCAGGCATGTGCAGTCGCCGTCCGATCCCAGGCATGCACACTGCCCTTCTTCTCCCCAGGCATGTGCACTGCCCTTCCGCTCCCCAGGCATGTGCAGTTGCCGTCCGATCCCAGGCATGCGCACTGCCCTTCTGCTCCCCAGGCATGTGCACTGCCTGTCCGCTCCCCAGGCATGTGCAGTCGCCGTCCGATCCCAGGCATGCGCCTGCCCTTCTGCTCCCCAGGCATGCACACTGCCCGTCCACTGCCGAGGCATGTGCAGTCGCCGTCCGATCCCAGGCATGCGCACTGCCCTTCTGCTCCCCAGTCATGCACACTGCCCGTCCGCTCCCCAGGCATGCGCACTGCCCTTCCGCTCCCCAGGCATGTGCAGTCGCCGTCCAATCCCAGGCATGTGCAGTTGCCGTCCAATCCCAGGCATGCGCACTGCCCTTCTCCCCAGGCATGTGCACTGCCCGTCCGCTCCCCAGGCATGTGCAGTCGCCGTCCGATCCCAGGCATGCACACTGCCCTTCTGCTCCCCAGGCGTGTGCACTGCCCGTCCGCTCCCCAGGCATGTGCAGTCGCCGTCCAATCCCAGGCATGCGCACTGCCCTTCTTCTCCCCAGGCATGTGCACTGCCCGTCCGCTCCCCAGGCATGTGCAGTCGCCGTCCGATCCCAGGCATGCACACTGCCCTTCTTCTCCCCAGGCATGTGCACTGCCCTTCTGCTCCCCAGGCATGTGCAGTCGCCGTCCAATCCCAGGCAGGCACACTGCCCTTCTGCTCCCCAGGCATGCGCACTGCCCGTCCGCTCCCCAGACATGTGCACTGCCCGTCCGCTCCCCAGGCATGTGCAGTCGCCGTCCAATCCCAGGCAGGCACACTGCCCTTCTGCTCCCCAGGCATGCGCACTGCCCTTCCGCTCCCCAGGCATGTGCAGTCGCCGTCCAATCCCAGGCATGTGCAGTCGCCGTCCAATCCCAGGCATGCGCACTGCCCTTCTTCTCCCCAGGCATGTGCAGTCGCCGTCCGATCCCAGGCATGCACACTGCCCTTCTGCTCCCCAGGCGTGTGCACTGCCCGTCCGCTCCCCAGGCATGTGCAGTCGCCGTCCAATCCCAGGCATGCGCACTGCCCTTCTTCTCCCCAGGCATGTGCACTGCCCGTCCGCTCCCCAGGCATGTGCAGTCGCCGTCCGATCCCAGGCATGCACACTGCCCTTCTGCTCCCCAGGCGTGTGCACTGCCCGTCCGATCCCAGGCATGCACACTGCCCTTCTTCTCCCCAGGCATGCACACTGCCCGTCCGCTCCCCAGGCATGTGCACTGCCCTTCCGCTCCCCAGGCATGTGCAGTTGCCGTCCGATCCCAGGCATGCGCACTGCCCTTCTGCTCCCCAGGCATGTGCACTGCCCGTCCGCTCGCCAGGCATGTGCAGTCGCCGTCCGATCCCAGGCATGCGCACTGCCCTTCTGCTCCCCAGGCATGCACACTGCCCGTCCACTGCCGAGGCATGTGCAGTCGCCCTCCGATCCCAGGCATGCGCACTGCCCTTCTGCTCCCCAGTCATGCACACTGCCCGTCCGCTCCCCAGGCATGTGCACTACCCGTCCGCTCCCCAGGCATGCGCACTGCCCTTCCGCTCCCCAGGCATGTGCAGTCGCCGTCCAATCCCAGGCATGTGCAGTCGCCGTCCAATCCCAGGCATGCGCACTGCCCTTCTTCTCCCCAGGCATGTGCACTGCCCGTCCGCTCCCCAGGCATGTGCAGTCGCCGTCCGATCCCAGGCATGCACACTGCCCTTCTACTCCCCAGGCGTGTGCACTGCCCGTCCGCTCCCCAGGCATGTGCAGTCGCCGTCCAATCCCAGGCATGCGCACTGCCCTTCTTCTCCCCAGGCATGTGCACTGCCCGTCCGCTCCCCAGGCATGTGCAGTCGCCGTCCGATCCCAGGCATGCACACTGCCCTTCTTCTCCCCAGGCATGTGCACTGCCCTTCCGCTCCCCAGGCATGTGCAGTTGCCGTCCGATCCCAGGCATGCGCACTGCCCTTCTGCTCCCCAGGCATGTGCACTGCCTGTCCGCTCCCCAGGCATGTGCAGTCGCCGTCCGATCCCAGGCATGCGCCTGCCCTTCTGCTCCCCAGGCATGCACACTGCCCGTCCACTGCCGAGGCATGTGCAGTCGCCCTCCGATCCTAGGCATGCACACTGCCCTTCTGCTCCCCAGGCATGCACACTGCCCGTCCACTGCCGAGGCATGTGCAGTCGCCGTCCGATCCCAGGCATGCGCACTGCCCTTCTGCTCCCCAGTCATGCACACTGCCCGTCCGCTCCCCAGGCATGCGCACTGCCCTTCCGCTCCCCAGGCATGTGCAGTCGCCGTCCAATCCCAGGCATGTGCAGTCGCCGTCCAATCCCAGGCATGCGCACTGCCCTTCTCCCCAGGCATGTGCACTGCCCGTCCGCTCCCCAGGCATGTGCAGTCGCCGTCCAATCCCAGGCATGTGCAGTCGCCGTCCGATCCCAGGCATGCACACTGCCCTTCTGCTCCCCAGGCGTGTGCACTGCCCGTCCGCTCCCCAGGCATGTGCAGTCGCCGTCCAATCCCAGGCATGCGCACTGCCCTTCTTCTCCCCAGGCATGTGCACTGCCCGTCCGCTCCCCAGGCATGTGCAGTCGCCGTCCGATCCCAGGCATGCGCACTGCCCTTCTGCTCCCCAGGCATGTGCACTGCCCGTCCGCTCCCCAGGCATGCGCAGTCGCCATCCGATCCCAGGCATGCGCACTGCCCTTCTGCTCCCCAGGCATGCACACTGCCCGTCCACTGCCGAGGCATGTGCAGTCGCCCTCCGATCCTAGGCATGCACACTGCCCTTCTGCTCCCCAGGCATGCACACTGCCCGTCCGCTCCCCAGGCATGCGCATTCGCCGTCCGATCCCAGGCATGCGCACTGCCCTTCCGCTCCCCAGGCATGTGCACTGCCCTTCCGCTCCCCAGGCATACGCACTGATTTTGGGTGTACAACACCAGCTTCGTGTCAGATGTGCGCATGATCAGGAGCGCAGAGTGGAGGGGGACACAGCGCGCATGCTCACACGTCATATGGCCACTCACTCTGAGCGGCTCTGGCACATGCACACATTTGATATGATGGGTTACACTGAATTTACTGTACGTGCTGATGAAATGTCGGGTTTCCTATGAGATGGGTGCTTAAAAGTCAGATGGCACTCGCATGCCCTGCGATTTTTTTTCTTGCACCCATTGACTTGTATTGGCAAGTCTCGCGACCACTCGCAGCATGTTGCCATTTTTTTCTCAGTCCGATCCGAGCCAAAAAGAAAAATCGCAGATAAACACAGAATAATTGACTGACATTAGTCCCAGTGCAATCTGCTTTTATCTGATTGCACTTGTCCGTTTTATAAGTAGAGGAGTATGAGCCCCTGACAAATTATGTCCGTTGCACTGCAGAAGATCACAGCCCGCCAACAAGTTTCACTGCACCAGCCGCATTATCAAGGCACAGAGACTTTTAAGGGGCCCTTCCATGCCGATATGCACTGATAGCACTGTCTGTAGGTGCTGGCGCATTTCCCAAGAGACTGGCCCATAACAGAACTAATCATGCCTTGTCTAATGACCTCACTAAGCATGTGCAGACTACGGGGAATGTGCCGACCATCCGGAACGTTGTGGACGCACCTCACCTGCAATGCACCAAAATGCTGCGTTCTACGACCCAACCACAGTGGATGGATGTAACGCTGCATACACTCCCCCGCGGTGCGGGTTTACAAGCCGCAGCATGTACATTTCTGCTTCCACAATAGAATATATTGGATGCTGTGAATTCCATGGCTCAGAGAATGCGGAACTGCGTGATTGCAGCTCTACGATGCATCCAAAGCGATGCTATTACCTGATCATCGGAGTACGACAGCTGGCGCACTCCTAAATATGTGTAAGTGCAACATGGGTGGGGGTGCAGAACCAGTGGCTGGAATGTACTACACAAAGAAAAAAGGAAAGAAGCCACTACACAAATGTTCGCACACCACCTGATACGTATCAAAAAGGAACAACTTTAATGGGTAACACAACAGTAAAAACAATTAAAAACAATACAACAAAACTCCCCCCGTCAGGTCCAAAAAAAACTCATAACTGTTATATATATATATGCTGCATAAAACATATGACTATAGAGCCGGCTGTGTTCACAATACGGTACCATGTAATATCACAAAAAGCAATACCATCAGAAACCGGGCATCCAGAGGGTCTGGGCCCCAATGCCCTACCAAGAAAACTCAAGGGGGAGAGGGAGAAGGAGGACAACGCGCCCAACCCCCTCATATGAGACCCCCTGAAAAGTCCAAACGACTATAGCGTTTGATGTGCAGACGCTTGAGACGTATGATAACGCCGTGCCACCCTGTAGAATGTAAGCAGGGACAACAATACCTGGGCACAAGCTGCAAAAAGACCCCTAGGCTTCCGTAAATGGTACCTAACTGGCCATATAATCACCTTCAGTAGGAACACACAGCCGCAAGTGGAGCAGGACCGACACGAGGGAGAACCCAACGCGTGTCGCGGTTACACGGACCGCTTCGTCAGGGGGATCACACATGACAGAGATCTGCTTAGTCAGGTCAAGTTGGAGATTAGAAGACTGGAGAATGACCTCAGCAAATTTGACGAGGCTTCTCAAATCCAACCCTTCAGGGTTAAACTTAAAGAGGTCCTGGATAAATTCGACAGAGAAATCATGGACAAGAAGAGGTCAAAATTTCTAAGGGACAAATCTGATTTTGACCGCAAGGCGGTTTTCCATTGGAGACATCAGGGAAATCAGCGACGGGACAGGAATGTCAAACCTCATGCCAGTGACTTGGTACAGAATTCTTCATCCCCCGATGGTCACTTGTCTAGTGATTTTTTATCTTCCGCGGAAAGCGAGCCCGACACAGGCTCAGGACCAGGCGTGGGCGGAGGAGACGTAGGCCTCTTTACGCGGATCACCAGGAACAGGAACCGCAGGCCAATGTCTCACAACCAACGGAGGAAGAATTACTAATGACCACACAGCCCACCAGTGACGCCCGTGAGTATGACTGCTCCACTGTTAATGATTCTCTCCAAGTTATCAATCTATCCAGTTACCCTCTCAGTACTATTGAGATGTCGGTTCTCAGAAGGGGTCTGACGTTTTCACCATCCCAGAGGATGGACAAGTTTAAGTTGATCAAGGATCTTTTTCTCTTTTGCAGGAAAATCACGCTACAGGTCCTGCACAATCAACCTAATTCCTCGTCTGGTCCTGATCGTATTGAGCAGGAAGCGTTTCGGGACCTCCTGGACTTGTTGGATGAGGGTGATTCTCCAAGAGGTAGGCCACGTTTTCCCCATAGAAATAGGTCCATGGTTTGTCCTTCCCTCTCCACTATTCCTGCTGTCAAGATCTTTTTCGAGTTGGTTAAGCAGGATATAGAGGCCTTATCTGGCAGATCTGTGGTTGGTACTAATCTGACCAACCATGAACGTAAGGTCCTACTGGGTCTCAGCAACAACGATGAGTTCATCATCAGAGAGGCTGACAAGGGGGGCAACATCGTTTTGTGGCCCCATCATATGTATCTTGAGGAGGCACACAGGCAGTTAAATAATTCCCATTTCTATCGCAAACTGCCCTCTGACCCTACTGGGGTGTTCTCCGTCAAGTTGAGAGCGTTACTTGACAAGACTTTTGAACTTGGGATTATCAATTTTCATGAGAGGGATTTCATCTGGGTAGATCAACCCATTACACCAACGTTCTATATGGTACCCAAGATCCACAAGAGTACCATTAAACCCCCGGGTCGCCCAATAGTTTCTAGTAGGGGCAGTCTATGCGAGAGGGCGTGTGGATATATTGATTTCTTTTTACAGCCCCTAGTGACTGCGCGCCCATCTTACATAAGAGATTCCTCACATTTTATTAATGTCCACAAAGGGGTGGCACTGGATCCAGGTGATCTCATGGTTACTTGCGATGTAGAGTCGCTTTATTCTAATATCAACCATGATGACGGGATGCGGGCAGTCCTCTCTTTCATTGACCAACAGGTAGATTCGGACAGACTACACGACTCCTTTATTATTGATTTGCTTGATTTTGTGTTGAGGCACAATTTTTTCTTATTTGACCGGGTGTTCTATTTACAGACCTCGGGTGTGGCCATGGGGGCTCGTTGTGCCCCCTCATTCGCAAATCTTTTTTTGGGGTGGTGGGAAGTTACGTTTGTGTTTGTCTCTGATTTATTTAAGAACAGGGTGCGACGGTGGTCGCGCTTTATTGATGATGTTTTTTTCATTTGGTCAGGTTCCCCTGAGGAACTTTCCCAGTTCATGGGGTTCCTCAACAACAATTCTTGCAATATTTTCTTGACTTACCAGTTCTCTTCCATTGCAGTGAATTTTTTGGACCTGGAGGTCAGCTGTCGGGGAGGCTTGATTTCCACACGTCTCTACCGGAAGCCTACAGCAGTCACGGGATTCTTGGACTATCGGAGCTTTCACCCCAAACACACAAGAGAGGGAGTCCCGACTGGCCAATTTCTTAGGGCCAGGCGCAATTGTACTCAGGACTTGGATTTCAAGAGGGAAGCGAAGGACCTTACGGCTAAATTCAAGTCCAGGTATTACCCCAAAAAATGCATTTCACGGGCCTATCAGAGGGCCAGTGGACAGTCACAAGACTCTTTATTGGTGGCCAATAGGAGAGTACCAGACAAATATGTGCGGTTCATTACGGGGTATCATACCCATTGGCCGGAGATGAGTAAGATATTAAACAATCATTGGAGGATCTTGGCCACTGATCCACTTACCTCTCAGGTTATCAGCACTCGACCTCTCATTACGGCTAAAAGGGCCCCCAACTTTAAGGACTTACTGACCCGAAGTCACTATAGGAGACCCACCAGGCGGCTCAATCGGGGTATGGTCTTGAGGGGATCATTCCCGTGCGGTGACTGCAGTATCTGCCCCTACATGCGCCCCGTTCGGGACTCGTTTTGCAATCCTGTGGATCGAAAAGAGTACAAATTAAAGGCTTACATTAACTGTAAATCTGCTCATGTGATATATGCTCTGATTTGCCCGTGTCCTTGCATTTATGTAGGTCAAACCTCGCAAGAATTGCGACGAAGAATGCAAAGCCATTTATCCACCATCAATACGGCATCTGTGGATATCAGGAAAGGCAAGACGCTCAGCACGGTTGCCGCACATTTTTTGCTTCATCACGGTGGCAGCTGTGCCAACGTCAGGATGGTGGGCTTGGAGCAGATCAGGTCTTCGGGCAGAGGTGGCTCTCTACATAAGCGGCTTCTCCAAGTCGAGTCACGGTGGATTTATTTACTCAATTCCACAGCACCTCATGGTATCAACGAGGATTTGCACTTTACGGGCTTCCTGGGCTGAGGTGGTCATTAGGAGTACAGTTCTCCTGGACACGAATTTGGTGGCTGACTAGGGTATCCATTAGACCTCCTGGGCTGAGGTGGTCGTTTGGAGAGCAGTTTTCCAGGACACTAAGGTGGTGGCTGACTGGGTATCCATTGGACTGGTACTTTGGGCCTGAAATGTCATTACAGGTGCTGCTCAGGATGGATCCAGCCGACGATTTATGCCCCCTATTGGAATTGGATGGATCAAGATTTCCTTATGGACTGGAATCTGGAGGATGGGATTCATAGTCATGGCTGTGGCCCGCCTTATACTATGTTATATATGGACTATAGCATGCTGCTAGGGTTTTAGCCGCAATGGGTGTGTTCACTGGGGCATTTTTGAACTATGTATAGCACAACAACCTTGCTTTGCTGTTTTTGTGAAAGTGTATTTATAATGTCTAATCATCATATATTTTTTCCTGACAGTACTGGGCGAGCAGGTGGTGAGTATTTATATGCTCACCCCACTCGGCGTATAGAGGTACTTACGCCCCCCACACGGGACACTCATTTATCTGTGACACCAGTATTGTGTCGTTATCCTTCCTCTTGTATCTGGGGGTGATCTGCTTGGGTTGCGATGCGAACCGCTGGTCATATCCGGCGCGTGCGCATCGGAACTCTGTGGGCAGAGACGTCTGCCCTTTTATCATCATCACTATCTTCTGCGCAGGCGCGGGCGGCCTTTCCTCTCTTGACACGTCACTTCCGGTCCACGGCGGCGCACACGTGCGGCGCGTTCTGACCACCGGCATCTGCATATAAGGACACAGGTCTCTCCAGGGTAAGCACTTCCCCCTGACGAAGCGGTCCGTGTAACCGCGACACGCGTTGGGTTCTCCCTCGTGTCGGTCCTGCTCCACTTGCGGCTGTGTGTTCCTACTGAAGGTGATTATATGGCCAGTTAGGTACCATTTACGGAAGCCTAGGGGTCTTTTTGCAGCTTGTGCCCAGGTATTGTTGTCCCTGCTTACATTCTACAGGGTGGCACGGCGTTATCATACGTCTCAAGCGTCTGCACATCAAACGCTATAGTCGTTTGGACTTTTCAGGGGGTCTCATATGAGGGGGTTGGGCGCGTTGTCCTCCTTCTCCCTCTCCCCCTTGAGTTTTCTTGGTAGGGCATTGGGGCCCAGACCCTCTGGATGCCCGGTTTCTGATGGTATTGCTTTTTGTGATATTACATGGTACCGTATTGTGAACACAGCCGGCTCTATAGTCATATGTTTTATGCAGCATATATATATATAACAGTTATGAGTTTTTTTTGGACCTGACGGGGGGAGTTTTGTTGTATTGTTTTTAATTGTTTTTACTGTTGTGTTACCCATTAAAGTTGTTCCTTTTTGATACGTATCAGGTGGTGTGCGAACATTTGTGTAGTGGCTTCTTTCCTTTTTTCTTTGTGTACCTGATCATCGGTACGCAGCCTATAGGACCTTCACACTGAGCAACTTTATAACGAGAACGACAGCGATCCGTGACGTTGCAGCGTCCTGGATAGCGATCTCGTTGTGTTTGATAGGCAGCAGCGATCTGGATCCCGCTGTGCCATCGCTGGTCGGAGCTAGAAGTCCGGAACTTTATTTGGTCGTCAGGTCGGCGTGTATCGTCATGTTTGACAGCAAAAGCAACGATGCCAGCAATGTTTTTACATGGAGCGAACAACCAGCGAGAACGATAAGTGAGTCGCCGTTACGTCACTGGATCGTTCCTGCATCGTTCTGAAGCTGCTGTGTTTGACGTCTCTACAGCGACCTAAACAGCGACGCTCCAGCGATCTAGTTTAGGTCGGATCGTTGTCTATATCGCTGCAGCGTCGCTGAGTGTGACGGGACCTTTAGTGAAGCAACTATAACACTCGGATGATAATAATAAAGTCTGGAACCATGTATTGTCTCCATTACATTAAGTTGGAGGGGCTGCAGATAAGTACAGAGGCTGCAGATAAGTGCAGAGGCTGCAGATAAGTGCGGAGGCTGCAGATAAGTGCAGAGGCTGCAGATAAGTACAGAGGCTGCAGATAAGTACGGAGGCTGCAGATAAGTACAGAGGCTGCAGATAAGTACAGAGGCTGCAGATAAGTACAGAGGCTGCAGATAAGTACAGAGGCTGCAGATAAGTGCGGAGGCTGCAGATAAGTACAGAGGCTGCAGATAAGTACGGAGGCTGCAGATAAGTACAGAGGCTGCAGATAAGTACAGAGGCTGCAGATAAGTGCGGAGGCTGCAGATAAGTACAGAGGCTGCAGATAAGTGCAGAGGCTGCAGATAAGTGCGGAGGCTGCAGATAAGTGCGGAGGCTGCAGATAAGTACAGAGGCTGCAGATAAGTACGGAGGCTGCAGATAAGTACAGAGGCTGCAGATAAGTGCAGAGGCTGCAGATAAGTACAGAGGCTGCAGATAAGTACGGAGGCTGCAGATAAGTACGGAGGCTGCAGATAAGTACGGAGGCTGCAGATAAGTGCAGAGGCTGCAGATAAGTACAGAGGCTGCAGATAAGTACAGAGGCTGCAGATAAGTACGGAGGCTGCAGATAAGTACGGAGGCTGCAGATAAGTGCGGAGGCTGCAGATAAGTGCAGAGGCTGCAGATAAGTACAGAGGCTGCAGATAAGTACAGAGGCTGCAGATAAGTACAGAGGCTGCAGATAAGTGCGGGGGCTGCAGATAAGTACGGAGGCTGCAGATAAGTACAGAGGCTGCAGATAAGTGCAGAGGCTGCAGATAAGTGCAGAGGCTGCAGATAAGTGCAGAGGCTGCAGATAAGTGCAGAGGCTGCAGATAAGTGCAGAGGCTGCAGATAAGTACAGAGGCTGCAGATAAGTACGGAGGCTGCAGATAAGTGCAGAGGCTGCAGATAAGTACAGAGGCTGCAGATAAGTACGGAGGCTGCAGATAAGTGCGGAGGCTGCAGATAAGTACAGAGGCTGCAGATAAGTACAGAGGCTGCAGATAAGTGCGGAGGCTGCAGATAAGTACAGAGGCTGCAGATAAGTACGGAGGCTGCAGATAAGTACAGAGGCTGCAGATAAGTGCAGAGGCTGCAGATAAGTACAGAGGCTGCAGATAAGTACGGAGGCTGCAGATAAGTACGGAGGCTGCAGATAAGTACGGAGGCTGCAGATAAGTGCAGAGGCTGCAGATAAGTACAGAGGCTGCAGATAAGTACAGAGGCTGCAGATAAGTACGGAGGCTGCAGATAAGTACGGAGGCTGCAGATAAGTGCGGAGGCTGCAGATAAGTGCAGAGGCTGCAGATAAGTACAGAGGCTGCAGATAAGTACAGAGGCTGCAGATAAGTACAGAGGCTGCAGATAAGTGCGGGGGCTGCAGATAAGTACAGAGGCTGCAGATAAGTGCGGAGGCTGCAGATAAGTGCAGAGGCTGCAGATAAGTGCGGGGGCTGCAGATAAGTGCGGAGGCTGCAGATAAGTACAGAGGCTGCAGATAAGTGCAGAGGCTGCAGATAAGTGCGGAGGCTGCAGATAAGTACAGAGGCTGCAGATAAGTACAGAGGCTGCAGATAAGTACAGAGGCTGCAGATAAGTACAGAGGCTGCAGATAAGTGCGGAGGCTGCAGATAAGTACAGAGGCTGCAGATAAGTACAGAGGCTGCAGATAAGTGCGGAGGCTGCAGATAAGTACGGAGGCTGCAGATAAGTACAGAGGCTGCAGATAAGTGCGGAGGCTGCAGATAAGTACAGAGGCTGCAGATAAGTACAGAGGCTGCAGATAAGTACGGAGGCTGCAGATAAGTGCGGAGGCTGCAGATAAGTACAGAGGCTGCAGATAAGTACAGAGGCTGCAGATAAGTACAGAGGCTGCAGATAAGTACAGAGGCTGCAGATAAGTGCGGAGGCTGCAGATAAGTGCAGAGGCTGCAGATAAGTACAGAGGCTGCAGATAAGTACAGAGGCTGCAGATAAGTGCGGAGGCTGCAGATAAGTACAGAGGCTGCAGATAAGTGCGGGGGCTGCAGATAAGTACAGAGGCTGCAGATAAGTGCGGGGGCTGCAGATAAGTACAGAGGCTGCAGATAAGTACAGAGGCTGCAGATAAGTGCGGAGGCTGCAGATAAGTACAGAGGCTGCAGATAAGTGCGGGGGCTGCAGATAAGTACAGAGGCTGCAGATAAGTACAGAGGCTGCAGATAAGTGCGGAGGCTGCAGATAAGTACAGAGGCTGCAGATAAGTGCGGGGGCTGCAGATAAGTACAGAGGCTGCAGATAAGTGCGGGGGCTGCAGATAAGTACGGAGGCTGCAGATAAGTACAGAGGCTGCAGATAAGTACAGAGGCTGCAGATAAGTGCGGAGGCTGCAGATAAGTACAGAGGCTGCAGATAAGTGCGGGGGCTGCAGATAAGTACAGAGGCTGCAGATAAGTGCGGGGGCTGCAGATAAGTACGGAGGCTGCAGATAAGTACAGAGGCTGCAGATAAGTGCGGAGGCTGCAGATAAGTACAGAGGCTGCAGATAAGTGCGGGGGCTGCAGATAAGTGCGGAGGCTGCAGATAAGTACAGAGGCTGCAGATAAGTACAGAGGCTGCAGATAAGTACAGAGGCTGCAGATAAGTGCGGAGGCTGCAGATAAGTACAGAGGCTGCAGATAAGTACGGAGGCTGCAGATAAGTACAGAGGCTGCAGATAAGTACAGAGGCTGCAGATAAGTACAGAGGCTGCAGATAAGTGCAGAGGCTGCAGATAAGTACAGAGGCTGCAGATAAGTACAGAGGCTGCAGATAAGTACAGAGGCTGCAGATAAGTGCGGAGGCTGCAGATAAGTACAGAGGCTGCAGATAAGTACAGAGGCTGCAGATAAGTACAGAGGCTGCAGATAAGTACGGAGGCTGCAGATAAGTACAGAGGCTGCAGATAAGTACGGAGGCTGCAGATAAGTACAGAGGCTGCAGATAAGTACGGAGGCTGCAGATAAGTACAGAGGCTGCAGATAAGTACGGAGGCTGCAGATAAGTACAGAGGCTGCAGATAAGTGCGGAGGCTGCAGATAAGTGCAGAGGCTGCAGATAAGTACAGAGGCTGCAGATAAGTACAGAGGCTGCAGATAAGTGCGGGGGCTGCAGATAAGTACAGAGGCTGCAGATAAGTACAGAGGCTGCAGATAAGTACAGAGGCTGCAGATAAGTACAGAGGCTGCAGATAAGTACAGAGGCTGCAGATAAGTACAAAGGCTGCAGATAAGTACAGAGGCTGCAGAGAAGTACAGAGGCTGCAGATAAGTGCGGAGGCTGCAGATAAGTACAGAGGCTGCAGATAAGTACAGAGGCTGCAGATAAGTACAGAGGCTGCAGATAAGTACAGAGGCTGCAGATAAGTGCAGAGGCTGCAGATAAGTGCGGGGGCTGCAGATAAGTACAGAGGCTGCAGATAAGTGCAGAGGCTGCAGATAAGTACAGAGGCTGCAGATAAGTACAGAGGCTGCAGATAAGTACAGAGGCTGCAGATAAGTGCGGAGGCTGCAGATAAGTACAGAGGCTGCAGATAAGTACAGAGGCTGCAGATAAGTACAGAGGCTGCAGAGAAGTACAGAGGCTGCAGATAAGTGCGGGGGCTGCAGATAAGTACAGAGGCTGCAGATAAGTACAGAGGCTGCAGATAAGTACAGAGGCTGCAGATAAGTGCGGAGGCTGCAGATAAGTACAGAGGCTGCAGATAAGTACAGGGGCTGCAGATAAGTGCGGAGGCTGCAGATAAGTACAGAGGCTGCAGATAAGTACAGAGGCTGCAGATAAGTACAGAGGCTGCAGATAAGTACAGAGGCTGCAGATAAGTGCAGAGGCTGCAGATAAGTGCGGGGGCTGCAGATAAGTACAGAGGCTGCAGATAAGTACAGAGGCTGCAGATAAGTGCGGAGGCTGCAGATAAGTACAGAGGCTGCAGATAAGTACAGAGGCTGCAGATAAGTGCGGAGGCTGCAGATAAGTACAGAGGCTGCAGATAAGTACAGAGGCTGCAGATAAGTACAGAGGCTGCAGATAAGTGCGGGGGCTGCAGATAAGTACAGAGGCTGCAGATAAGTACAGAGGCTGCAGATAAGTGCGGAGGCTGCAGATAAGTACAGAGGCTGCAGATAAGTACAGAGGCTGCAGATAAGTGCGGAGGCTGCAGATAAGTACAGAGGCTGCAGATAAGTGCGGAGGCTGCAGATAAGTACAGAGGCTGCAGATAAGTGCGGAGGCTGCAGATAAGTACAGAGGCTGCAGATAAGTGCGGAGGCTGCAGATAAGTGCGGAGGCTGCAGATAAGTGCAGAGGCTGCAGATAAGTACAGAGGCTGCAGATAAGTGCGGAGGCTGCAGATAAGTGCGGAGGCTGCAGATAAGTGCGGAGGCTGCAGATAAGTACAGAGGCTGCAGATAAGTGCGGAGGCTGCAGATAAGTACAGAGGCTGCAGATAAGTACAGAGGCTGCAGATAAGTACAGAGGCTGCAGATAAGTACAGAGGCTGCAGATAAGTGCAGAGGCTGCAGATAAGTACAGAGGCTGCAGATAAGTACAGAGGCTGCAGATAAGTACAGAGGCTGCAGATAAGTACAGAGGCTGCAGATAAGTGCGGAGGCTGCAGATAAGTACAGAGGCTGCAGATAAGTGCGGGGGCTGCAGATAAGTACAGAGGCTGCAGAGAAGTGCGGAGGCTGCAGATAAGTACAGAGGCTGCAGATAAGTGCAGAGGCTGCAGATAAGTGCGGAGGCTGCAGATAAGTGCAGAGGCTGCAGATAAGTACAGAGGCTGCAGAGAAGTGCGGGGGCTGCAGATAAGTGCGGGGGCTGCAGATAAGTACAGAGGCTGCAGAGAAGTGCGGAGGCTGCAGATAAGTACAGAGGCTGCAGATAAGTACAGAGGCTGCAGATAAGTGCGGAGGCTGCAGATAAGTACAGAGGCTGCAGATAAGTGCGGGGGCTGCAGATAAGTACGGAGGCTGCAGATAAGTACAGAGGCTGCAGATAAGTACAGAGGCTGCAGATAAGTGCGGAGGCTGCAGATAAGTACAGAGGCTGCAGATAAGTACAGAGGCTGCAGATAAGTGCGGGGGCTGCAGATAAGTACAGAGGCTGCAGATAAGTACAGAGGCTGCAGATAAGTGCGGAGGCTGCAGATAAGTACAGAGGCTGCAGATAAGTGCGGAGGCTGCAGATAAGTACAGAGGCTGCAGATAAGTACAGAGGCTGCAGATAAGTGCGGAGGCTGCAGATAAGTACAGAGGCTGCAGATAAGTACAGAGGCTGCAGATAAGTGCAGAGGCTGCAGATAAGTGCGGAGGCTGCAGATAAGTGGGGGGGCTGCAGATAAGTGCGGAGGCTGCAGATAAGTGCGGAGGCTGCAGATAAGTGCGGAGGCTGCAGATAAGTGCGGAGGCTGCAGATAAGTGCGGAGGCTGCAGATAAGTGCGGAGGCTGCAGATAAGTGCGGAGGCTGCAGATAAGTGCGGAGGCTGCAGATAAGTGCGGAGGCTGCAGATAAGTGCGGAGGCTGCAGATAAGTGCGGAGGCTGCAGATAAGTGCGGGGGCTGCAGATAAGTGCGGAGGCTGCAGATAAGTGCGGAGGCTGCAGATAAGTGCGGAGGCTGCAGATAAGTGCGGGGGCTGCAGATAAGTGCGGAGGCTGCAGGTAAGTGCATAGTGTAATACAAGAGTGCAGTTTGGTGTTTTCCTTACAAGATTTCCATTGTTTCTCTGTTTATTATACCTCCCAAGATTTGAAGAACAGAAGGCTGGGCAGATCATGTAGCATGCCATGCCCCCAGGCACACCCAATCCATGCCCACTTACCATTTCTGTCTCCCTTGCCAGGTTCGGCGGTATGTGTTTATCCCATCTAGTATGTGCTCGATGGACGATGCTACCAGGGGCATCTTGTGGGATGTCTGCAGGCCTTGATCAGCCGTTTGAGGGTGAATGTGTTTGTACTTAATGTCAGCGAGTTACAAGTTTGGAAGCCCAGATAATGGGCAGTTACAACACTCAGGAGCCTTGCAAACCTGGAGTGGAGTTTAGAGCTCACTGAGCAGCTCTGGCCAGTGATATGGAGGAGAGCGGAAGTGGGGAAGATCAGGACCCTGAAGTAGGTAGCTGGATCACTACAGCGGGCCCATGCCGGGGATGGCTACAGCGGGCTCAGGACTGGGATCGCTACAGCGGGTCCAGTACTGGGATTGCTACAACAGACCCAGGATCGGGATCGCTAACATAGCCCCAGGACCGAGATCACTACAGCAGGACCGGGGTTGCTACTGCAAGCCCAGTACCAGGATCACTACTGCAGGACTGGAATCACTACAGCAGGATTGGGATCACTACAATGAGCCCAGAAGCAGAATGACTACAGCAGGTCCAGGACTAGAATCACTAAAGCAGAAACATGACTGAGATCACTACAGCGGGCCCAGGACTGGGATCACTATGGCAGGCCACTTTACTTTTCTAGATTCAGTCATGAAACTTGCAGCTCTCTTGTGCCCACCTTATCCTAGGTGCAGTTCACTGACTGACCTGAGGGTAAGTTGTCGCTGGAGGGGCTTCCCTGTCAGGTGCTGGTTATGGGGGCACTCTGCAGTGAGGGCGGTATGTATATCACCAGGCCGGGGATACACATATGAACCTCCAGTCTGCCACTGCCAGGATCCCCCAATAACACCAGAAAGCTATGTTGCTACCAGTTCCTCGTTAGATATAAGCCAGTCCATTATCAAGCCTATATTGGGTCACAGACCAATCCCAGGTATAGTGAATTTGCAGAGTACGTGTCAGTTTGATTAAAGAGCAAAAAGAACAAAGCTAGCAAATTTGTAAGTTTACTCCCAAAAAAATTGGCAGTGTTTACAAAAATGCAAAGATATTACATAAGAGACAATACAAATATGTACAAACAGTTATAAACTAATGTGTCGATAAAGGGGAGGAGAGTTCCCAAAGAAATGATTCTGCACCCAAGCATGGTGTTAGCTGTCTTTCTGGCTCTGAATGTCTCCCAAAATGGACGTTCCTGTTTTATGGTTTGGGCCATAAACTTAGGGACTCCCACTTTGGCTGACCTCACATGTGGGCTGTTTCCTGGAAGATACACCTATTTTATAAAGTTATCAAAACTCCTTATTTCCATATCTTTGGCTTGGAAACTCGCAGGCCAACAATATTGGTGTTATTTTGTCCCCTGAGATTGTACCATTCTTTAGAGTCCAAACACGATATGTCTGTGATTTACTGGTGGTCAGAAATTCATTTCCCAGGTTTCCAATGGCCCTAAATGCCGCAAAACGCTGCCATGCATAGCCCTAATTGCCAAGATCCTAGAAATCTAATTTTCATATTTCTAGGATTATTATGTATTAAAAATGTGACTGAGTATTTTGCTTCAGGAACAAAGAGATTCTTGGTGGGGAGGGGGGGGACACATTTGACTCTCTGCTAGCTGGCAGACAGTAAACTAGCATTCCAATGACCAATTGCCTGAAGGGAGGGGGGATTCACAGTGAGGGGGAAGGGGCTACAGAAGGATGGGATTTTTGGCTTTAGAGAAGCCATTGGTGGGGGGGAATAGCAGGCAGCTCTGGCTATGTAACCCGAGCAATGGCAAATAATGCATAATTTCCTGACAATCACTACAGCAGGACTAGGATCATTACACCAGGACTAGGATCACTACAGCAGGATGTTGCTCCTAGTTTCCAGGAAAATGGCTGCTGTACAAAGGAGGGACATAGGAATGCAGCAAAGGCCAAACATGTTGGTGGTAGGAGACCACTTTATCCAAGGGCTGTGTTCGGGGGCTGTCCACTGTGTCCTTGGGCTGTCCTCTGTATCAGATGGCTGACCGCAGCTTCCGGAGACTGTCCGCTGTGTTCTTGGGCTGTCCGCTGTATCTGGGGGCTGTCCACTGTATCCGATGGCTGACCGCTGTGTCCTTGGGCTGTCTGCTCTATCCGAGGACTGTCCACTATATTCCCAGGGTTGTCTGCTGTATCCCGAGGGCTGTCCGCTGTATCCAAGGACTGTCCACTGTATCCGGGGACTGTCCACTGTATTCCAAGAGCTGTCTGCTGTATCTGGGGACTGTCCACTGTATTCTGAGGGCTGTCCTTTGTATCCAAGAGCTGTCTGCTGTATCCAAGGACGGTCCACTGTATCCGATGGCTGACCGCTGTGTCCTTGGGCTGTCTGCTCTATCCGAGGACTGTCCACTGTATTCCCAGGGTTGTCTGCTGTATCCCGAGGGCTGTCCTCTGTATCCAAGAGCTGTCTGCTGTATCCGGGGACTGTCCACTGTATTCCAAGGGCTGTCCGCTGTACCCAAGAGCTGTCTGCTGTATATGGGGACTGTCCACTGTATTCCGAGGGCTGTCCGCTGTATCCTGAGGACTGTCCACTGTATTCTGAGGGCTGTCCTTTGTATCCAAGAGCTGTCTGCTGTATCCAAGGACTGTCCACTGTATCCGATGGCTGACCGCTGTGTCCTTGGGCTGTCTGCTCTATCCGAGGACTGTCCACTGTATCCCGAGGGCTGTCCTCTGTATCCAAGAGCTGTCTGCTGTATCCGGGGACTGTCCACTGTATTCCAAGGGCTGTCCGCTGTATCCAAGAGCTGTCTGCTGTATATGGGGACTGTCCACTGTATTCCGAGGGCTGTCCGCTGTATCCTGAGGACTGTCCACTGTATTCTGAGGGCTGTCCGCTGTATCCAAGGACTGTCCACTGTATCCAATGGCTGACCGCTGTGTCCTTGGGCTGTCTGCTGTATCCGAGGACTGTCCACTGTATTCCGATGGCTGACCGCTGTATCCCGAGGGCTGTCCGCTGTATCTGGGGCTGTCTGCTGTATCCGGGGGCTGTCCGCTGTATCCGGGGGCTGTCCGCTGCATTCGGGGGCTGACTGCCGTTGTCAGGGACTGTCTGCTGTATCCAAGGGCTGTCCTCTGTACTTGGGGGGGTGTCCGCTGCATCCAGGACTGTTGGGACTAGGGATGAGCGGATGGATTCCCGGGTCTGGTCCAGATCAGTGGTACCTGGTGACTGGACAGGATGCCGTGAAACTCTAACGTTCTGAGGTCTCTGGCAGCTTTTGATCCCCCAGGGCCGGAGTGACGTCATCTGTGCATCCTGCTCGTCTGTGCATCCTGCTCATCTCTAGTTTTGCATTATTTTTCCTTCATTCACAGCCGGAGCCGCCAGAACTTTCTCATCTTTATGCAGCGTCACTATACGACATCCGGCGTCTGCTGTCTGTAAAGCCGTGTTCACACGGTGCAGAAATCCTGTGGTTTTTGTCTTCTGCAGAATCCGCACCAAACTACAAAATAACAATCTTCTTCTCTTTATTTGATGTGTTTTGGTGCAGATGTGATGCCGCGTTATTAATGTGTTTTTTTATATACAGTAAAGTTTTGACTCTACTCTTAATAAAGTTTCTGCAGTTTTTTACCTGCGTTTTTTAGACTCCACATAGAAAACAAGAGAGAAAAAAGCCCCAAACCGTTCAGTGGCGTCTTTAGACCACAGGGGGCGCAGTTTTTAGGAAATCACATCCACTTTACCTGGACAGTTAACCAGCAGAATTTTTCTGCAGCATTTACGCTACATTTGAACAAGGTCTAAATTTTGAAGCAAGTGGATGTAATTCCATGAATTTTGCACCCTGTGGTCTAAAAACGCTGCTGAACTCTACAATTTTGGCGCCTTTTTTGTCTCAACTTCTTCTAAAAAAAAACTCAGTTGTATTTTTAAGCGCAGAATCAAAGCTTTTCTGTTAAAAACGGCTTCATATCTGCCCCAAAATCGCGTCAAATAAGTGGGAAAACGCATAAAAGAAACCCAGTAAACCCGGAATAAGCAGATTGTTACTGTGTCGTCTGCGAACAGCTGCAGAAAAAAGCATCAGAAAGCATGCAGCATTTACGCTACATGTGAACACGGCTTCATCATTACAGTCTTATTACATTTTTTATGGGTTTAATATAGAAAAAACATCAATTACCTTTTTTTTTTTTTTTACTTCATTTACTGATTCCTGTAAATAATCTGACCGCTGTGATGTGCGGGTCGTTCCGATTACAGGGACACCAAATATGTCCTTGTTGTTTGCGGATTTGTGATGTTCATTATTTAAAAAGAAGTATTAAAATGACATTTTTTCATTATCAAGTGTTTTTCATGATTATTTTTTAATAATTTTATAGGATGAAAAAATCTCTTATTCGCAAATACATACATTGTATATAGTAGTGTATTTTCATCAGTATTATTATTATTATTTATTTATTTATAAAAATATGTAGAATTGAGAGTCCTCAGTGGTTGATACCTTTTAATGGCTGACTGAAAAGATGGTAACAAATTGCAGCTTTTGAGACTACACAGGTCTCTTCATCAGGCAAAGACTAAAAGAAATTCTGAAGAATCACATATTTATGCACAACATAGTATAGAAAAAAAAACCCATGGATAAGACAGGTGACATGAGGCAGAATTACCATGAGTGATAAACAGTTATGTCCATAAATATTGGGCCAGCTCTGAGATAAGGAATGTTTTATTGTCCTCTGATTGGGGTCTGGTTCTGTTGTGATGACCCCTCATAGTCTGAGGGGCAAATTCCTTAGTTGATGTAAAAAGACATAAATCCATGCGACACATTCATTCCTGCACTGAGACTGTCAGAGGTCGTCATCAGTTTATATTCCCAGACTCTTCTGTCTCTCTGAGATTTGAAGCTACCTTTTAGCAAGTAATTTCATGTCCATAATGTTATGATTTGGGAGACAGAAATGTATTGCCACAGGTAGATCCATTCTTTTTTCTGTTATTGTGTGGCGGTGAGAATTCATTCTTGTTCTCTGTTTCTGCACTGTCTCCCCCACATACAGACCCCCAGTTGGACATTTAGTACAAATAATTAGGATTAGGATGACGACCTTTGACAGTCTCACTGCAGGAATGAATGTGTCGCATGGATTTATGTCTTTTTACATCAACTAAGGAACTTGCCCCTCAGACTATGAGGGGTCATCACAACAGAACCAGACCCCAATCAGAGGACAATAAAACAATCTTTATCTAAGAATTGGACCAATATTTATGGATGTAACTGTTTATCACCCATGGTAATTCTGCTTCATGTCACCTGGCTTATCCATGTTTTTTTTTCTGTACTATGTTGTGCATAAATATGTGATTCTCCAGGATTTCTTTTAGTCTTTGCCTGATGAAGAAACCTGTGTAGTCTCGAAAGCTGCAATTTGTTACCATCTTTTCAGTCAGCCATTAAAAGGTATCAACCACTGAGGACTCTCAATTCTAAGTATTTTTCTATCTACCGGCTAACACGGGACCAAGATATATTTCTTTCCTGTATTTATTTATATAGCACCATTAATTCCATTTTGCTGTACATGTGAAAAGGTGTTACATACAGGGTTATAGATACTGTATAATCTGCCTGTGGAGTCAGGGCCTGCAGTACAGATTAACTGCACAGAATTCTCTCCATTACATCATCAGAGCTTGTGGCTCAGCAATGTTAAAGGGGTAGTCTGGTGAAAACTGATAAGTCTGCAGTCACTCTGCGTGACAGGAATCCCAGGGATTTGCTGGTTTGAGAGCTGTATGAGTTATACATACTCCTGGCCATTGGTCGCTGCCTCGTTCCATACATTTGTATAGAGCTAAGGCCATGCCATGTCTAGTGACGCTGCCGGCCAGTATCCTTCGTGACAAAGCTCGTTTAGCTCTACAAAGACATTTGAGGTTGTATAGTAAATATTCCAGCGCTACACAAGAATTTCTAGTGATGGCAGTGGAATATTTGCTGCATAATAATCATTTCTCGTTCAATAATACTTTCTTCTTCAGAGACAAGGCGCCCCCATGGGAGCAGGCTTCTCACCATCTTCAGCGAATATCTATATGTCATATCGGGAGGAACTGTCCATATTTTCAGGTCTAATCCCTTCTCCTCCCATGTCAGGTGGATGAGCCGATTCATAGATGACCTCCTCCTGATATGTAAGCCGGCTTCTCACCATCTTCAGCGAATATCTATATATCATATTGGGAGGAATATTTTCAGGTGGTAATTAGTGATGAGCGAGTGTACTCGATGCTCGGGTTTTCCAGAGCACACTCCGGTGGTCTCCGAGTATTTGTAACGGCTCGGAGATTTAGTTTTTGTTGTCTCAGCTGCATAATTTACAGCTGATAGACAGCGTGAATACATGTGAGGATTCCCTAGCAACCAGGCAACCCCCACATGTACTCAGGCTGGCTAGCAGCCGTAAGTCATGCAGCTGTGTCAACAAAAACTAAATCTCCGAGCCGTTACAAATACTCGGAGACCACCCGAGCGTGCTCTGGAAAACCCAAGCAATGAGTATACTCGCTCATCTCTAGTGGTAATCCTTTCTCCTCCGATATCAGGTGGGTGGGCCGATTCATAGACCATGACCACATGTGAGATATCGGTGTACTCAGGAGAAATTGGCCAACAAATTTTAGGATCCATTTTATCCTGTTGCCCATGTGAAAACGAAAAAAATTGAGGCTAAAAGAAAATTTTTGTGAAAAAAAAAAAGTACTTTTTCATTTTTACTGATCAATTTGTGAAGCACCTGGGAGTTCAAAGTGCTCACTATGCATCTAGATAAGCTCCTTCAGGGGGTCTAGTTTCCAAAATGGGGTCACTTGTGGGGGAGCTCCAATGTTTAGGCACAAGGGCTCTATAAACACGACCACTAACGATTGGAGCCAATTTTTCATTCAAAAAGTTAAATGGCGCTCCTTCCCTTCAGAGCCCTGCCGTGCGCCCAAACAGTGGTTTCCTCCCACATATGGGGTATCGGCGTACTCAGGACAAATAGGACAACAACCTTCGGGGTCCAGTTTCTCCTTTTACCCTTGGGAAAATAAAAAAAATGTTCCTAAAAGATAATTTTTGTGACTAAAAAGTTAAATGTTCATTTTTTCCTTCCATGTTGCTTCTGCTGCTGTGAAGCACCTGAAGGGTTAATAAACTTCTTGAATGTGGTTTTGAGCACCCTGAGGGGTGCAGTTTTTAGAATGGTGTCACTTTTGGGTATTTTCAGCCATATAGACCTCTCAAACTGACTTCAAATGTGAGGTGGTCCCTAAAAAAATGGTTTGTAAATTTTGTTGTAAAAATTAGAAATCGCTGGTCAACTTTTAACCCTTATAACCCCGAAACAGCTGTCTGTGGATGGATACCATGCTTGGCATAGGTGGCTTTCCTTCATAGGATGCTGCCCTTCCCGTGGTTGTTCCTTCCCGGGGAAAGGCCTGGCTATTCACTGCTTGCGTCGAGAAACACGTGATGGTGTCTCCGCAGCTTCTTTTCATGCATCTGCATATTTCCCATAAGGGATGGGGGCAGTGTTCTGGAATCACTGCGTTGAGAAACACGTGATGGTGTCTCCGCGGTGTTGGATGTTTTGGTCTCCCCGAGGCCAATCATCTGTGTCTTTATAGCCTTTTTACTAGGCACTGCTCCTAATAGCCAGATTCCTACTCCACACTGATGAGGGGCAAAAACCCCGAAACAGCTGTCTGTGGATGGATACCATGCTTGGCATAGGTGGCTTTCCTTCATAGGATGCTGCCCTTCCCGTGATTGTTCCTTCCCGGGGAAAGGCCTGGCTATTCACTGCTTGCGTCGAGAAACACGTGATGGTGTCTCCACAGCTTCTTTTCATGCATCTGCATATTTCCCATAAGGGATGGGGCAGTGTTCTGGAATCACTGCGTTGAGAAACACGTGATGGTGTCTCCGCGGTGTTGGATGTTTTGATCTCCCTGAGGCCAATCATCTGTGCCTTTATAGCCTTATTACTAGGCACTGCTCCTAATAGCCAGATTCCTACTCCACACTGATGAGGGGCAAAAACCCCGAAACAGCTGTCTGGAGTGAGGTTTTCTGGAGCAATCCAGACCCTTTTGCAGAGAATTCTGTTTTTTTCTGTGGTCGTTTGTACCGACAGCTTTGAAGATGAGTTATGTGAGGAACACCATCCGAGTGACGTTGGAGCCATCTATCCGGGCAAGGAACAGCGTGGTCTTTATTGTTCGTGACCTTATTGAGGAAAAGGCTGGAGGAAAGCGAGAAAACATCTTTAGTATCAATGAGTTCCCTAATCAAGGTAACTACGATGTTACTTTTATGTCGGAGCATTATTGCCTGAATGTCTATGAGTGGTTTCGGAATCATGCCGGAGATCCCTGTTTGAAGGGAGTGAAATGTGAACCACTGTTTGGTCTTCAGGAAAGGCAGGTGACTATCACTGTCTATAACCCCTTTACTGAACCTGCATTGTTGGAGAGCTTCCTCTCACAGTATTGTGACTTTGTTTCAAAGGGAGAGAAGCAAGTGAACTGTTTAGGAATCTTTAATTGTCGATACAAGTATCGTGTAAAGTTCAGAAGAGATCCTGGCAGTGTGGGTGGGTTCAGACACCCTCCGGCGAACTTCTCTGTGGCAGGGCATAGGGGTTTCCTCACGTACCCTAGGCAGCCTCTGTTTTGCAGGAGATGTTTCTCTTTTGGACATGTCCAGGCAGACTGCCAGAAGGGGCAGTGTTGCCGAAACTGCAAGAAGGAGGGGCATATGGCTGGTAATTGCCCGATGGCTAAGACCTGTGACGTGTGTGGTAGTAGTGACCACATGTATAAGGATTGTCCGTGGAGGGCGCCTAGACGCTCAGAGAGTGAATGGAGAGAGGAGGAGGAGAGAAGGAGGAGGTTGGCGACTATCAGGAAGGAAACTGAAAGAATGGAGAGAGAGGAAAGGAGGGAGAGGGAGAGGGAAAGACGCTCTGTGACTCCAGATGACATTGTGCTAGCACCCCGTGGTGCTATGAGTGATGTACAGAAGGAAGATAAGGAGTTTTGGATGGCGGCAAAAAAAGTAGAGAAGGGGTTTAATAAGGAAGATCAGGAAGAAGATGAGGAAGAAGATGATGACTCTACTGTGCCTGAAATGTTTGCTCTTGAGGAAGCAATGGATGCAATGGAGGAAGACGTGCTAATTTCTGAAGCTGAGAGCCCTGTGCACCCCTCAGATCCTCAGAATATTGGAGGGCTTTCTTCAGATGAGGACAATGGTGGGAATAAGTGTCAGAGGGAGGAGGATGGGGAAAGTGATGAGGCATGCAGTAGTATGCCTAAGAGGAAAATTGGGCCGGCTATAAAAAAATGGAGTGAGCACGAAGGGGTTAGTGGTTCAGAGACTTGCTGTTCAGTCCAAATGGCAGAGGAGGACAATGGTGATACTGGGTAAAATGAAAGCTCAGTGGATCTGTTGTTTTTTTTTTCTCTCCTTTCTGTGAGTCTTGACCTTTGTCAAGGGCTTTTTGTGTAATGTGTGTAGTTTTGTGGTAATTTTTTGCATTGTGTTTTTTGTTTTTATAGTATGGGTTTTTCTATAGTTTCTCAAAATGTGAGAGTTTTTAAGAAAGCGAGGAGGAGAGCAGCAATTTTGGATTTTTTAGCTATGCAGAGTGCATCTATTTTTTGTTTGCAAGAATGTGGGATTGTGGATGGTGTGAAAGGGGATGAGTGGTCTTATGGTGCGTCTGTGTGGTCTGGTAGTGCAAATAATAGAAATGATGGTGTGGGTATTTTAGTTAAGGGGCAGGAGGTGGTTTTGAATAATTATTTGGTGGTGGAGGTGGGGAGGTGTATCTTAGTAAATTTTGAATATAAAAATGCTAAGTTTTGTGTTATCAATATTTATGCGCCAGTAGAAAAAAATGAGCGTAAGTTATTATTTGAAAAAGTGAAGCTTTTTGTTCCAGGAAGAGTGCGTGTGGTGATTGTGGGTGACATGAATTGTGATGTGGGGGGAGTGAATGTGGATGTGTCTGGAGTTAGTTACTGACTTTGATTTGAGTGATATGCAGCGTGTGTGGAAGGTTAACCCTTTGTTAGATACCTTTTTTTCTGATAGTGGAAGAGCACAGTCCAGGTTGGATTATTGTTTTATTTCTAAAAATATTATTCCTGTTGGATATAAGCCGGATAGGGTCGTTTTTTCGGACCATGTTTGTGTGTTGTGCGAGTTAGATATTAATGTTAGTGGTGTGTTTGGAAAGGGTTTGTGGAAATTAAATGTGAAATTGTTGGAAAATGAAGCTGTGAGGAAGGAGTATGTGAGAAAGTATGAACAGTGGTGTAAAAGTAAGGAAAGTTTTGGGAATGTTTGTGAGTGGTGGGATTGGGTTAAGAGGCAGACAAAAAAGTTTTTTTTAAAAGTGTGGGGTATGAATTTGCGGCAATTAAGAGGGAAAAGTTTGTTAAGTTGAATGCCCGTTTATGTTTATTGTATAAATTGAGGGAAGGAGGAATGGAGGTGGAGGAGGGGATAAAAAAAGTTAAAAAAGAAATTAAAGAGTTTTTGGAAGAGAAAGGGAAGAGTATTATTTTTAGGGCAAAAATTGATAGAATGGAGCAAGATGAAAGGTGTTCAAGGTTTTTCTTTAAAAAGGTTTTTGGGAAAAAGCAGAGTATGGGTGTTTTGAATGCAGAGGATGGAAGAGAGGTAAGTGGGGAGGATATGTGTGAACATGTGGCTACGTTTTATGAGGAGCTGTATGCAGTGAAGTGGAGGGATGAGGCTTTGGAGGAGGATGAGTACATCCTGGGTGAGATGGAGAGAGAGAGAGTGATGGGTGAGGTGACAGGTGATGAGGTATGGAAGGTAATGAATAGCATGGCGGTAGATAAGACTCCAGGAGAGGATGGTCTTCCTATAGAGGTTTATGAGGAGCTGTATGCAGTGAAGTGGAGGGATGAGGCTTTGGAGGAGGATGTACTAAGTGTATTATGGAGAGTGATGGGTGAGGTGACAGGTGATGAGGTATGGAAGGTAATGAATAGCATGGCGTTAAATAAGACTCCAGGAGAGGATGGTCTTCCTATAGAGTTTTATAGGGTGATGTGGCATGTGATTGGTAAGGATTTTGTGGATGTGTGTAAGTATATGTGGTCTAGTATGGAGGTGGCTGAGAGTATGCGTGCAGGGATGGTTGTGTTAATACCTAAAAAAGGAGATTTGAAGAGTTTAAAAAATTGGAGACCGATAACGTTGTTGAATTGCGATTATAAGATCTATGCGAAAGTAATGGCGAATAGGATGCGTGATGTGATAGAGAGTGTGATTGGGGATGAACAGTGTTGTGCGGTGCCTGGGAGACGTATACATGAGTGTGTGTGTATGTTGAGAGATTGTTTGTGGGACTGTATGAGTCGGAAGAAGAGTGTATTTGTTTTGAGTTTGGACTTTGAAAAGGCGTATGATCGGTTATCACATAGTTTTTTGTTCCAGGTATTATTGAGAATGGGGTTTCCGCCTGATTTTGTTTGGAGGGTGAGGAGCTTATATAAAGACATTTATAGTTGTGTTTTGATGAATGGTTCTGTGGGTAGAAGAGTGAATGTTTTTTCAGGTGTGAGACAAGGTTGTCCTTTGTCTCCTGTGGTTTTTATTTGTGCGATTGAACCGTTGCTTTGTATGTTGAGGAAAGATAAAGTGATTAGAGGTGTATAAGTGCCAGGAGGTGGGGGGAGGGAATGGAAGGTTAGTGCTTATATGGATGACGTGTGTGTGTTGTGTGATTCAGAGTATTCTGTGAGGCGGGTGAAGTTATTAGCGTCTATTTTTTGTGGTGCGTCAGCATTTAAGGTGAATTGGGAGAAGAGTGAGTGTAAGGTTTTTGGGGGAGGGGTTTTAAGTAAGGATGTAGGAGTGAATGAGGTGACTGGGTCTATTAAGGTTTTGGGGGTGAAATTTTCAGAGAGTTTGGATGGGAAAGAAAGTTGGGATGATGCGAAAGGAAAGGTTGAGCGGAAGCTATGTTTTTGGAAGATGAGAAGTCTTTCGTTTTTTGGAAAAATCTTAGTTATTAAAAGTGTGATTTTGCCTATTTTCTTATATATTGCAGTGGTCTTTCCGCCGGGGTATATGTGTATGAGGGGGTTAAATAGGATTCTGTTTGTGTTTTTGTGGAATTCTAGAATGGAGAGGGCTAGGAGGGAGGTTTTGGTGAAACGTTTAGAAAAAGGTGGGTTGGGTTTTCCAAACCTTGAGGTGTTTTTTGGTGTAAGTATTGTGATTTTTGTGTTGAGGGTGATTAGGATGGATGGCAAGTTTTCTTGTCTGTGTAGGTTTTTGTTTGGGGCGTATTTATTTCGTTTGAAGTGGCGAGAGAGGGATCTGAGGTATCCGGTTGCTTTTGACGTGCCTAGATGGTATGTGTGGGTTTATACATTTTTGGTGAAGTATGAGTTATGTGATGTGGATGTTAGGTTGTTGAGTAATAAGAAGGCTGTGTATAGGATGATTGAATGTAGAGAGACAGAGTGTGGAATAAACATGGTAAGAGGGAATGATATAGAAAAAGTATGGAAGAAAGTGCGGTTAGACGGTATGACGAATAGGCAGAGTGAGATTGTGTGGCAGTCTTTGCATGGAGTGTTACCAGTTAGAGAATTTCAGAAGAATCGTGGGTTGGGGAGAAATGATATGTGTCCGAGAGGTGGGTGTGGTGGAAGGGAAAGTGTAATACATGTGTTTTGGAATTGTCATTATGCTAGGGAGGTGATTGGAAGAATGGGACCGTTGTGTAAAGAATTGTGTGGTGTGAGCTTGTTATCATTCGAGTTGTTCATGTTTGGCTTGGGAATGTGTGATGGAGTGAAGGAGAGAGTGTTGTGGTTAATAGTTGCATGTATAAAGGAAGTATTATGGGATGTGAGGAATGTGTATGTTTTTAAGAGAAAGGAAATTGTAGTAAAGAATAGTCTAAAAGTGATTTTGGGGAAGATGTATGTGTGTTTTCTATGGGATAAAAGAAGAAGGGGGGAGGTGGATGCCGAAGGGATTTGGAAGGTGAAGAAGTGGAGATACCTTGTAAATATGTCTTGACTTGTTTTTTCTGATGTTGTAGTAAACTGAAATTTTCCGATGATGATGGGAACAGCTTTTGTGTTTTGGATTTGACGCAGCTTTGGGATTTTTCTTTGGTCTTGGATTTCTGGACCGTGGATTTTCCCATCTGAGGGAAGAAAAGAAAAAAAAAAAAAAAAAAGAAACAGCTGTCTGTGGATGGATACCATGCTTGGCATAGGTGGCTTTCCTTCACAGGATGCTGCCCTTCCCGTGGTTGTTCCTTCCCGGGGAAAGGCCTGGCTATTCACTGCTTGCGTCGAGAAACACGTGATGGTGTCTCCGCAGCTTTTTTTCATGCATCTGCATATTTCCCATAAGGGATGGGGGCAGTGTTCTGGAATCACTGCGTTGAGAAACACGTGATGGTGTCTCCGCGGTGTTGGATGTTTTGGTCTCCCTGAGGCCAATCATCTGTGTCTTTATAGCCTTTTTACTAGGCACTGCTCCTAATAGCCAGATTCCTACTCCACACTGATGAGGGGCAAAAACCCCGAAACAGCTGTCTGTGGATGGATACCATGCTTGGCATAGGTGGCTTTCCTTCATAGGATGCTGCCCTTCCCGTGGTTGTTCCTTCCCGGGGAAAGGCCTGGCTATTCACTGCTTGCGTCGAGAAACACGTGATGGTGTCTCCGCAGCTTCTTTTCATGCATCTGCATATTTCCCATAAGGGATGGGGGCAGTGTTCTGGAATCACTGCGTTGAGAAACACGTGATGGTGTCTCCGCGGTGTTGGATGTTTTGGTCTCCCCGAGGCCAATCATCTGTGCCTTTATAGCAAAAAAAAAAATATTTCCAAAATTGTGCTGATGTAAAGTAGACATGTGGGAAATGTTATTTATTAACCATTTTGTGTCACATAGCTCTCTTGTTTAACAGAATAAAAAATTGAAATTTGAAAATTGCAAAATTTTCACCAAATTTTCGATTTTTTTTTATTTACAAATAAACGCAAAAATTATCAGCCTAATATTACCACTAACATGAAGCCCAATATGTCACGAAAAACAATCTCAGATCCGCTAGGATCCGTTGAAGCGTTCCCGAGTTATTACCTCATAAAGGGACACAGGTCAGAATTGCAAAAATGGCCAGGTCATTAAGGTCAAAATAGGCTGGGTCATGAAGGGGTTAATCTCTTTACTAGTGATGAACGAGTGTCCTTGTCACTACTCGTTACTTGCTGGAGCGTCAGTGTGCTCGGGATGCTCGTTACTCTGTATTTTTTGGGCGCTCGAGTCCTCGTCCAATGAACATGTGAGGATTGCCTGACGGTCGCTGTAATACTGTAGCCATCTTGGTTATGTCGTCACTGTGATTGGCTGGCCGCATAGTGTCATCAGCTCTATATAAGACTCGTGACGCCATGCTCGGCACACTGTACCCCGGAAACACGCAGCGCAGGGAGGGAGAAGGACAGAATTGTAGCTGCGTATTAGCCAGGGATTTATGAAGTACAACATTCCTTCTTACTCCTAATGATAATTGTGAAGATCTGAGGCTGTGAGTTATAATAAGTTACCGATGCAACTATTTCTTATTCCATATGTCCACGGTTTTACAACAAATCCAAGTAGAAGGCCAAAATACAATGTCCCCAATCCACAAGATCTAGTCCCCGAGGCAGATAGTCCCACTGCCCCCGACCAGACGATACTCACTGTCTCCCAACTTTTGGTTGGCCCACAGATTTGGTATCTCCTGCCAGTATAGTCTGTACTCCCAGTCCAGGCTTCTCCATGTATCCAGGACCAACCATCCTTCAGAAAACTTGTCAAATCCAGATGACAGATCCCTCAACCGTAGCAGGGAATCCGGCACAGCTGACAGCCAATCACCTAAACTTTGTAGGCCATCCATCCACCATAGCCTGGATCCTCTCCACTCTAAGTCACCCATCCCAATCCATACCTAAACATGTGTCCTCTCTCCCCCTCCCTGGGATCAGCCCCCTGAATGGCAGACTACACACCCTCCCCCTCAAACATTAGCTGATGGAGTTAATGGATTACTACTATGGGGTTTGGCCTTATAAATGCATAAGATCCAGCCTGCACATCTTCCTCTGGTTACTGGTCACTGAATGGAAACCGAGATTCCTGAGGATGATCTGACGAGCAAGAAAAATCAGTAATAAAACACAGCAAAATGAAGTATCTAATAAAATACAACAGTATCAATGCAAGCGGTGGTCTGTGCTGGAAAAGTCTGCATCCCTTCACTCTACCGGCATTGGTCCAATAGTCTTCAGTCCATGGCCAGTTCCTCACAATAATCAATAGTAACATAGTTAGTAAGGCCGAAAAAAGACATTTGTCCATCCAGTTCAGCCTATATTCCATCATAATAAATCCCCAGATCTACGTCCTTCTACAGAACCTAATAATTGTATGATACAATATTGTTCTGCTCCAGGAAGACATCCAGGCCACTCTTGAACCCCTCGACTGAGTTCGCCATCACCACCTCCTCAGGCAAGCAATTCCAGATTCTCACTGCCCTAACAGTAAAGAATCCTCTTCTATGTTGGTGGAAAAACCTTCTCTCATCCAGACGCAAAGAATGCCCCCTTGTGCCCGTCACCTTCCTTGGTATAAACAGATCCTCAGCGAGATATTTGTATTGTCCCCTTATATACTTATACATGGTTATTAGATCGCCCCTCAGTCGTCTTTTTTTCTAGACTAAATAATCCTAATTTCGCTAATCTATCTGGGTATTGTAGTTCTCCCATCCCCTTTATTAATTTTGTTGCCCTCCTTTGTACTCTCTCTAGTTCCATTATATCCTTCCTGAGCACCGGTGCCCAAAACTGGACACAGTACTCCATGTGCGGTCTAACTAGGGATTTGTACAGAGGCAGTATAATGCTCTCATCATGTGTATCCAGACCTCTTTTAATGCACCCCATGATCCTGTTTGCCTTGGCAGCTGCTGCCTGGCACTGGCTGCTCCAGGTAAGTTTATCATTAACTAGGATCCCCAAGTCCTTCTCCCTGTCAGATTTACCCAGTGGTTTCCCGTTCAGTGTGTAATGGTGACATTGATTCCTTCTTCCCATGTGTATAACCTTACATTTATCATTGTTAAACCTCATCTGCCACCTTTCAGCCCAAGTTTCCAACTTTTCCAGATCCATCTGTAGCAGAATACTATCTTCTCTTGTATTAACTGCTTTACATAGTTTTGTATCATCTGCAAATATCGATATTTTACTGTGTAAACCTTCTACCTGATCATTAATGAATATGTTGAAGAGAACAGGTCCCAATACTGACCCCTGCGATACCCCACTGGTCACAGCGACCCAGTTAGAGACTATACCATTTATAACCACCCTCTGCTTTCTATCACTAAGCCAGTTACTAACCCATTTACACACATTTTCCCCCAGACCAAGCATTCTCATTTTGTGTACCAACCTCTTGTGCGGTAACAGTGCTGTTATCAGCACGTAGGGACACATTGTGGTGAAGGGATCGTGTAGGACAGGATAGGGTTAATTGCACCTCCGTTATGATGCAACTCAGACCAAAACTCCTTCTCAGGGCTAATAATATTCGTTTTGATCTTAATCCTGCAAATTGTTCTGAGCAGGGAAATATTATCCACCATTTACACTGCGGCAGTTGTGCATCAAAAGCTACAGCCGGTCTTGGTTGGATCCTCAGTAGAATCGCTATATCGAGACTGCAGTCTAATACGTCCATCTAAGGTGGGCAAATGTGCCTGGCATTGGAATACTGCAACATTTTTGAGCAGTGAAATTTTATACGGCATTTTTAAAAAAAAATAGAGGGGACCCCTCTATCTACTATATAATTGTCTAAGGGTCATTTCTGTCTGTCTGTCTGTCACAGATATTTATTGGTCGCGGCCTCTGTCTGTCATGGAATCCAAGTCGCTGATTGGTCTCGCCAGCTGCCTGTCATGGCTGCCGCGACCAATCAGCGACGGGCACAGTCCGATTAGTCCCTCCCTACTCCCCTACAGTCAGTGCCCGGCACCCGCTCCATACTCCCCTCCACTCACACAGGGTTAATGCCAGCGGTATCGGACCGCGTTATGCCGCGTGTAACGCACTCAGTTACCGCCGCTATTAACCCTGTGTGACCAAGTTTTTACTATTGATGCTGCCTATGCAGCGTCAATAGTAAAAACATCTAATGTTAAAAATAATTAAAAAAAATAAAAAATCATCATATACTCACCTTTCCCGATCCTCGCGACACTCCGGTGGCCGCTCCAGCAAGGTGGCAGGTTCCGCTGCTAAGGATGGTATGCGACAAGGACCTTCCATAACGACACGGTCATGTGACCGCGATGTCAACACAGGTCCTGCGCGCCTACGCGAGAATGACCTGCCATGACATCACGGTCATGTGACCGCGACGTCATCACACACTGGGACCAGAAGCTGGCGACAGAACTACAAGGGACCCTCGGATCGAAAGGTGAGTATATGTTTATTTCTTATTTTTTAACCTGTGATATACGTGGCTGGGCTATATACTACGTGACTGGGCTATATACTACGTGACTGGGCAATATATTACGTGACTGGACAATGTACTACAGCTAGCATGGGTATGTTCTTTTTTGTTCCTTTATATTGGGATCTCCAGAGTCAATACTGTACACAATGTCTGGGGTTTATTGTGTTACTGCCTTACCCGTTTTTATGATCTTTGTTTCAAACATGTTTCCAGCTATTTGCCTGCCAAAGTGGTGGGGGTTTCGCTTTATGCACTCTGCAGCCTGCTGAGTGCTTATCACTGTCCGGCCGGTTATGGGTCTGCTAAACTTCCCCCCGCACTTCCCCTGCTTCTGTTGCTGGGAAACGGATATTGTTTATATGCACATAATGGCGCATGCGTACTTGATTAGCGCTGTTTAAATCGCTTTGGCGTTCTACCCGGCCACAGTTCATTAGATATATGTCCGTCCAATGCGGTTGGGGGGCTCGCCTTGGGTACTCCGCAGTTGCTGAGTGCCTATAGGTATCGGGCCGATTATGTATTTGCTCCCCGTTCCCGCATTTTCATGGGTCCTGCTGTCGGGAAATACACTGCTTTGTTTGTGTGCAGACGCATGCGCACTCGGCAAGCGCTTGTTTATTGCCCTGGCTATTTGGTCTGCTCGACCGCGCTTGCGCACTGGCATTCAGTGTCTCACCTGTTCCCAAGAGGATGAGTTCGTTCCTCATTTGTTATGAGCGCCTGCGCATTGGGTCTGGCGCTGCACTTCCGCTTTCACTTGTTCCCTGTCCACCTGCTCTGCATCAGGTTAGTTATACCTGTGATATATCTACAGGGTTACATGCCCAGACTTTATCTTCCCCTGACGAAGCCCTCTGTGGAGGGCGATACGTGTGGAGCCGCGTCGTTTGGTCCGTAGTGCTGCACACGGGGACGGTACCTCCTCCTCTCCCTTCTCATGTGGGTAATTCTTAGGTATCCCGGCCGTATTATGGGCCTTATGTCTGGTATTTGCTTCAACTAGGCTATAGATCCTGTCGATATTACCTTTTCAGACATCACGCTGTTTTTCACTATTGTGGTTAGTGGTCTTTCTCATGGCTATAGGTGCCTGTTTTTTTCTGACCACGGCAGCGTCTTTTGTTTTGGCGCATATTTTTGGCCAATATATGGTTGGTGTGTCTGATAGGTTTCTACATTTTCCAGGGGTATCTCCAGTCCCATGAGCCAGAGGGTTGGTCCACTTCTATAAGTAGGAGTGTGCAGGTTTAAGCTATATGTATGTATACATTGTGTATTTTGTGTGTACACGGACCAGGCTTCTTACGTATTATTGTTTTTAATTATGTTTTATGTCTTTTTTTTAAGTTATTGTCTGGTAATAAAGTTCCTGTTTTTCTATTTCTTGATTATTGTTTCTTTATTTGCATGTGGTGTGCATCTGTATAAAGTGGCCTCTTTTTTCTTGGACAATATACTACGTGACTGGGCAATATACTACGTGACTGGGCAATATACTATGTGGCTGGGCAATATACTACGTGGCTGGGCAATATACTACGTGACTGGACAATATACTACGTGACTGGACAATATACTATGTAACTGGGCAATATACTACATAATTGGGCAATATACTACCTGGCTGGGCAATATACTACGTGGCTGGGCAATATACTACATAACTGGGCAATATACTACGTGGCTGGGCAATATACTATGTAACTGGTCAATATACTACGTAGCTGGGCAATATACTACGTGGCTGGGCAATATACTACGTGGCTGGGCAATATACTACGTGGCTGGGCAATATACTACGTGACTGGGCAATATACTACGTGACTGGACAATATACTATGTAACTGGGCAATATACTACATAATTGGGCAATATACTACCTGGCTGGGCAATATACTACGTGGCTGGGCAATATACTACATAACTGGGCAATATACTATGTAACTGGTCAATATACTACGTAGCTGGGCAATATACTACGTGGCTGGGCAATATACTACGTGGCTGGGCAATATACTACGTGGCTGAGCAATATACTATGTAACTGGGCAATATACTACGTGACTGGACAATATACTACGTTGCTGAGCAATATACTACGTGGCTGGGCAATATACTACGTGGCTGAGCAATATACTACGTGGCTCTGTGCTGTATACTACGTCGCTCGGCAATATACTACATAGCTAGGCAATATACTATGTGACTGGGCAATATACTACGTGACTGGCCAATATACTACGTGACTGGCCAACATACTACGTGGCTGGGCAACATACTACGTGGCTGGGCAATATACTACGTGACTGGGCAATATACTACGTGGCTGGGCAATATACTACGTGGCTGGGTAATATACTACATGACTCGGCAATATACTACGTGGCTGGGCAATATACTACGTGACTGTGCAATATACTACGTGACTGGGCAATATACTACCTACGTGGCTGGGCAATATACTACGTGACTGGGCAATATACTACGTGACTGGGCAATATAGTACGTGGCTGGGCAATATACTACGTGACTGGGCAATATACTACGTGGATGTCACGATATGGTATGAAATATCATAAGTTGTTCTCTTGCTAGCCTGCGTGGGCTAAGCCCCCCTTCTTGGAGTGATACTGCAAATTCCTGGCTTTCCTTCTCAGAGAGTGTGGGGGTTAGGAGAGCCAAAAGTATTTATGACCGGCATTTCCTGTGTAAGCTCTTATTCAGCTATAAGTGAAGTAGAAACTTCGAGGATCCATGAAAGATTCTTTGTTTAGTTTTTGTTAGATATTAGGCAAACGATTTAAGCTAGACATACGAAAATATATATTCTTATTCTCACTCGGTGTACCTACCCATTCCCCGAAACACGAGCTTCTAACTCCATCTGGTAAAGAAGTAGGGTTTTCTCTGTGAATATGTATCCCAGATAGGACATATTTGATCTCATTAGAATGCTCACGTTAATCCGAGATGAATGATGGGTTGGTTAGGACTATGAGATGTTTTGTAGCAGAATTATAGAAATTAGATATAGGTTAGGGTAAAATCAGTAAACTGAAGAGGTAGGAGGGACAAGGTGACCCAACCCCTTTCTGGGATGTTACAGGCTTAAGCTATAACTGTCTGCACACATCCCCAGTTTCCTTCTTGTCCTATTTTCCTGGAAGAGCTGAGTACATCCCATGAGTTGGGACGTATGGAAAACTGCCCTAGCCTGGTTGCCTGTCATGCTTTGAACATGTGAGTGTTGCTTTTTCTCATTTATTCCCTTTATGTTATAATTACCCTTGTACATATTTGCAATTGTCTCATTTATAACATCTTTATAAAATATTTTTGATAAAGCACTGCCTAATTTTTTATGGGATATAATATTATATGTTAGTTCATTCTCCATGCTCTAAACGCACCCTGTCTCTGGAAGAGAATTACGCTACTGTGTTGGGTTAGCTTCGGACCCGTTTAATCGAAGCTGGTGGCAGTGATACCGTGCAGACTTTTGGGTTATGCTGAAGCGACTGCAGCGTTGCTAATTATTGTTCCTGCCTGAGTGGGAGTTGTTTATCGCGTCGCTGCAGCGTGCCCAATAGCCAGTACATAGCAGGCAGCCTTTCTGGCGACTAATTACCCTAGGGGTGACGGTCACGGTGTGAATCCTGACCCATTGGTGACAGCGGTCAGGGGAATCGTGACAATTGGTGGCAAGGCGGTGGGATATCTTAGAGCATTAGTGATTTGGTTTGAGTAATCATTCCTCTCACTAAAAACTTGCAGAAAGTTCTTGCGAGGACTCTGCACAAATAAGTTTGGAGAACGAAATCAGTGTTTTATTAGTCTTGAGACAATTGCGTACTGGTAATTATCCCTTCCCTTTCTCTTCGTTTTTCTATCCTATCTTTTATTTGGCAACCATGGCTGCGAAAGGGGAAGCCTTTAATTTGTAAAGCGCTGCGGAATATGTTGGCGCTATATAAATAAAAATTATTATTATTATTATTATTATAAGCCTGGTACAACCAGCAGAAGAAGGACTCTCTTGCTGGGATATGCACGTACCATGGCCTGAACCCCCAGGGTAAGACCAAGACTCAAATGGTCGCTGAACTGGTGCAATTTGAAGCCGACCCAGCCAGGCCACAGAGCCCAGAGGCCGCAGAAGCCAGCACAAGCGAACATGAGGCTGCAGCAGAGGTCCAACCACTGAATACGGGCCCTACTGGCAACCAGGGGGGTGCAGACCTCCTCCTGCAGCTGGCTCTGCAACAATGCGCCGCAGATGACCTAGAGGGACGTCGGCAGCTGATTCAGCAATACCATGAGCGAGCCGAGCGGCAAGCTGAGCGGGAGTACCAGCTGCAGATGGCCCGACTGCAAATGCAGGGGTCGTCCCAGTCCAGCCGTGAGCCCAGCAGCGCTCAGATGCCTAAACCCCGACCCGATCACTTCCCTGTTATGGAGAAGGACGGGGACTTGGACACTTTTCTGCGGGCCTTTGAGAAAGCCTGCAGACAGTACCGGCTGCCTACAGATGAATGGGCACGATACATGACACCAGGGCTGAGAGGTAAAGCTCTGGAGGCGTTTGCTGCCCTCCCTCAAGAACAAGATGGTGACTATGAGGCCATCAAGCAGGCTCTGATAGCCAAGTACCAGCTTACACCCGAGGTGTACCGTAGAAAGTTCCGGACCCTCCAACGTGGCCCACACGACAGTTACAGTGATGTGGTGCATGGACTGGGGACCCACTTTGACCAGTGGACCCAAGGACTGTCAGTGACCACCTTTGCACAGCTGCGAGACCTGATGATCAAAGACCAGTTCTTTCATCTTTGCCCAGCTGAGGTGCGACAGTTCGTGATGGACAGAGAACCCAAAGATGTGACGAAAGCAGCGCAGATTGCCGATGCCTATGAGGCCAACCGTAGATCGGAAGTGCGGAAGCCAGTCACCACCAGCTGGAGAGGGGGTAAGCCTGCAACCAACGACAGTACCCCTGCCAGCCAACACACCAGAGGTCCTGTCCCCGTAGCCAACAGCGCCAGACCTACCACCGAACCTCGCAAGTGTTTCACCTGCAATCAGACTGGTCATATCAGTCCCTCCTGTCCAGCCAAGCAGAAGAACACCCCAGCCAAGGCCCCAGGGTCTAATGCAGCAGTTCTTTTGGTGGGTGGTGTGGTTGGGAGGGTGTGTGACAACGTACAGCCCGTCACTGTGGGGGGCCATGTTGCTACAGGCCTCAAGGTCACCGGGGCTGAACGAACCCTCATCCGACCCGAACTGGCGGCCCCTGAAGAAATCATTCTGGGGAAAACCCTAACTGTCACTGGGATTGGGGGCATCAGCTGTCCCTTACCGATGGCCCGGGTTTTTATTGATTGGGGTGCTGGGAGCGGGGTGAAGGAAGTGGGGCTGTCTGATAATTTGCCCACTGATGTTTTGTTGGGGACTGATTTGGGAAGGCTGGTTGCCCACTACGTCACTGATACCCCTCCCCAATCTACTAATAAGGGTAACGTTAACCCTGATGATGATGATGATGGGAGATTGCATGTGTTACCTGACCATACTTTATCTTGTAATGATGCATCTATTAACCATTTTTTTCCTAGGATTGATGGTGAAAATGTTGTACCTGTGCCAGCTGAACCTGATAATGATTTTTCTGTGAAGGTTAAAGTGTCCATAGGTACAGGCGTGCCCAGCCACGTCGCTCTGCGGAGTGAGACGGCTGAGGAACCCCTAACACGGGCAAGTGTCGGTGCTACAGGAAATGGGGAGATGCATGGGAACCGGAAGGTGATGCCATGAAAGTGACCAGTGCCACCGAGGAAGGTAACTGGCCCATAAGTAGCACTGCCCCTGGAGTGTTGGGGGTGGATGGGGAGGTAGAGCCCATAGCAGCGCCGGCTGATGGGTCTGTAGAAACCCCCGGGGAGACAGCTTACGTAGCTGTTGTCACCCGCAGTTAGAGTGCCCGGAACGCAGATAACTGTCTGCCTTCCGGACCCTCCTCAGTCATTACTGTGACTGAACCAGAGGTGGACCCAGAGCAGGTCCAAGAGGGTTCCCGTGGGGAAGGGACCCTGACGTCGCTTCTGGCTTCCCCTAGCCAGGAGTTTCAGGCCGCTCTGCACACAGATGCGAGCCTAGAGCGTTTGAGACAACTTGCCCGGACGCACTTCTCCGAGACTGATAAGGAGAAGGTGTTCTGGGAACAAGGAAGGTTGTACCGGGAGACAGTACCCGGAGAATCACAAAAGGAGTGGTTGAGGGAAAGACAGCTGGTCGTCCCGCAGCAATTCCGGGGTGAGTTGTTGCGGATTGCCCATGAGATCCCGCTAGCTGGACACTTGGGGATCAGCAAAACTAAGGCCCGGCTGTCTCAACACTTCTATTGACCTAAGATGGGGACAGATGTGTCAAACTACTGCCGCTCCTGTATCACTTGTCACAGAGTGGGGGAGGCGGGGCCTGCTCTTAAGGCTCCCCTGATCCCTTTGCCAGTGATAGAGGAGCCTTTCCAGAGGATCGCGGTGGACATTGTGGGCCCGCTGGCCGTTCCCAGCAGCTCTGGAAAGCAATACATCCTTACTGTGGTAGACTATGCTACCCGGTACCCAGAGGCAGTAGCTGTGTCCTCAACTAGGGCAAATAAGGTGGCGGATGCCCTGTTGGCCATCTTTTCACGTGTAGGGTTTCCCAGGGAAATGCTTACTGATCAAGGGACCCAATTTATGTCTCGCCTAATGGAGGCTCTCTGTAAGAGAATGCAGGTGAAGCACCTGGTATCGAGTGCGTATCACCCACAGACCAATGGCTTGTGTGAACGCTTCAATGGTACCCTCAAACAGATGCTACGCATGCTGGTTGAGACTCAAGGGCGCCACTGGGAGCAGTACCTCCCACACCTGCTGTTCGCTTACCGAGAGGTTCCGCAGGCCTCGACGGGGTTCTCCCCCTTCGAGCTCCTGTACGGCAGGCGAGTCCGGGGACCCCTGGGGTTGGTAAGAGAATCCTGGGAAGAGGAGCCAAACCCTTCTGAAGTGTCCATAGTGGAGTATGTCATGCACTTCCGTGACAAGATGCAGACCTTGACACAGTTGGTGCATGACAACATGACGCAGGCTCAGGCTGATCAGAAGCACTGGTACGACCAGAACGCCCGGGAGCGGACCTACCACGTGGGTCAAAAGGTGTGGGTGCTGGTCCCCGTACCAACGGATAAGCTTCAGGCAGCCTGGGAGGGCCCGTACGTCGTCCACCAACAGCTCAACCCGGTCACGTACGTGGTCACGCTTGACCACGCTCGGGGTAGGCGAAAGGCCTTTCACGTCAACATGATGAAGGCTCATCACGAACGTGAACCTTTCGTCCTACCGGTCTGCAGCTTGCCCGAAGACGGTGAGGAAGGCACCCTCCTGGACATGCTGGCCCAAGCCAAGGCCAATGGGTCCATTGAGGACGTGGAGGTAAGCGCCTCGTTAACTGAATCCCAGCGGTTGCAGTTGCAAACAACACTGGAACCCTTCCGGGTCGTGTTCTCCAACCGACCTGGGAGGACTCAGTTAGCAGTCCACGAGGTGGACACCGGGAATCACGCCCCACTACGGCGAACACCCTATCGAATCTCTGACCAGGTGCAGCAGACTATGCGCCAAGAGATCGATGAGATGTTACAGCTGGGGGTGATTCGACGGTCAAAGAGCGCGTGGGCATCACCTGTAGTTCTCGTGCCAAAGAAGGACAGGACCACCCGGTTCTGCGTGGACTACAGGGGGCTCAACGCCATCACAGCCTCGGATGCGCACCCAATGCCGCGCATCGAGGAGCTGCTTGAGAAGTTAGCTGGCGCAGATTACCTAACCATAATGGATCTGAGTCGAGGATACTGGCAGATTCCCCTGAGCCCCGAGGCGCAGGAAAAGTCCGCCTTTATCACACCCTTTGCACTGTACGAGTCCACGGTCATGCCCTTCGGCATGAAGAATGCCCCTGCCACTTTCCAGCGGATGGTCAACCTCCTGCTTCAGGACTGGAGACGTACGCCGTGGCGTACTTGGATGACATTGCCATCTTCAGTCCCTCCTGGAAGGAACACCTGCAGCATCTCGAGGAGGTGCTCAGGCGAATTCACCAAGCAGGACTGACTATCAAGCCGGGAAAGTGTCAGATGGGCATGAGGGAGGTTCACTACCTGGGGCACCGGGTAGGCGGGAACACCCTGAAGCCAGAGCCTGACAAAGTGGGAGTGATCGTGAACTGGCCCACTCCCGTGACCAAGAAACAGGTGATGTCCTTCTTGGGCACTGCAGGGTACTATAGGCGCTTCGTAGAAAAAAAAAACACGGATAAGACTTATGTTGTTATTATTACCATGTCTTATCCATGTTTTTTTTTCCTATACTATGTTGTGCATAAATATGTGATTCTCCAGAATTTCTTTTAGTCTTTGCCTGATGAAGAGACCTGTGTAGTCTGGAAAGCTGCAATTTGTTACCATCTTTTTATTTAGCCATTTAAAGGTATCAACCACTGAGGACTCTCAATTCTAAATATTTTTCTATCCACCGGGTAACACGGGACCAAGATATTTATCTTTCCTGTATCATAGTGGCAGCAGGTGTCAGATGATGGGAGTAGTAGTCCCATCATCTGACACCAGTGACCGGAGGTAAACTTTATACCTCCGATCACAGCTGAGCGCTCACGCTGTCTTCTCATGGCGTGGGAACGGCGGCTCTCTGACCAGCGGAGATGGTTTCACCGCGGATCAGAAATGGTGTTTGCCGTGGTCTGATGCATATGACAGAGTGTCAAACACTATACTGTCGGCCCCCATTCAAGTGAATGTGGTTCGGGTCGTCTGCTGGATGACAGGCTGTATGGACGCATCGTGCAACTATGCAGCCTGCCGTCTAGAGGTAGCGGAGCTGACTGTGAGGTCACATCCTGCTGTCCTTGACTTTTCTGCAGCTAAAAAAAGTCAACCTGCGTTTTTGCAGCGTTCCACCATCCATTCAAGTCAATGGGTGAAAAACGATGAAAAAACGCTGCAAAGCACAAAATCCTTATGATAAAAAAATTAATGTGTGTGTATGAGATTTCTGAAATCTCATAGGCTTTGCTGGTACTGTAAAAAGCAGCTGAAAATTAGCATAAAAAGACGCAGCAGCACAAATGCCCAGTGTGAACATACCCTTACGATAGTTGAATTGTCTTAGGGTGGTTTCACACTTGCGTTTTTGTCTGCAGCGTTTTTTGCACAAAAAAAGCGTGCTTTTTTTTCCTATATTTAACATTGAAAACGCACGCGTTTTTTTGTGTACGCGTTTGGTCGCGTTTTCAATCGCATGCGTTTTTTTACTGCATGCGTTCATTTTCCAAAATGCAACTTGTAGTATTTTTGAGAGGCGTTTTTTGGACACATAAAAACGCATGCGTTTTCATGCGTTTTTTTGGGGTCCAAAAATACATTGGAGTCAATGGGGATGCATGCGTTTTTTTTGTGCATGCGTTTGCATGTGTTTTTTTGACGCATGCGGTTTTTTTTAACAAAGGTTGAATAGACTGTAGATAAGGTTGTCTAGACACTGATAAGCCTCCCCCATAGCAGCAGGGTTATAAAAGGAAGGTTGGGGGAAGTTTCTGGTCACTTCTCATCAGACTCCAAAGAAGACAAGACCCTGCCCGGACGCATTGGTGGACAAGACCCAGAGCAATGTGAGTATATCCTAGCCAATGCATTTATTTTAAATTTTTTGTATCTACATGTCCTAATTTCTTCTTTTTTTTATTTCAACATGCATCAGAATGTCTTCTGCGGAGTCTTCATCTGATGAGGAGTTTGAGCCACGTCAGTCAGAAGTGGATCATGTCAGTGAGGTTAGTTTTTTGTCCTTCAGCTTGGTAAGTATTGACTGTCACATTGACACGAGACAAATTTCTTTTTTTTTTTTTTTTTATAGAGCACTTCAACTGAGGGACAGAGAGGGACGGAGCAGCGGAGTCAAGGTCCGGTGGGAAGACGGCAGACTGTCCTCATTGTCCTTGATTTTCTTTTAATTTTTCTTGTATGATCCTTTTCTGAAAGTTGACTTTCCTATTCCTGCCCTTTCTCATCTTTTTTTTTCTTTTTTCCCCAATGTGATTGAGCAAACTTATAGGATTTTCTTTTACTTTTAGGTTTCACAACGGGACGATGACCGGATTGATAATGACCTCCTGATCACCCTGGTCCAGGAGCGAGTCCCGTTGTGGGACAGCCGGGATCCACAGCACGCAGTCAATAGTACGCTCTGTCAGTTGTGGAGTGAGGTGGCCCAAGCGTTGTGGGATGGCTGGGAGAATGCCCCGCCACGGGTCCGTAATGCATTTGGTAAGTATTGCACGTCAGTGTGAAGCAACAGACCTTGGCCATGCTCTCTTGACTGTGTGTGATGAAAGAAACTTTTCGTAGTTTCTGTCATCACACACAGTCACGAGAGCAGGGCCAAAAGTCCTTTTTCTGACCATTATATTTTATTGTTATTTCACAGTGGACAAAGTAAGAACCCGTTGGCGTTCCATGAAGGACCGCTTCAACAAGGACCTTCGTGCTGAGAATCGTGCAGCAAGTGGTTCTGGAGCAAGGCACCGGCTCTACAAATATCACCGTGTGCTGGCCTTCCTGAGACCGGTCCTTCTCATGAGAACTTAAGTATTTCTCACATGCCTCCGGTTGTATTGCATTGAGATGATCTGTAATTTTTAATTCCACAGGATGTACCGTCTTGTTATAGTTTGGTATTAATTTTCTGTTTTCTTTTTTCTCAGCACACACTGCACGACTGTCGCCACAGGTTCTGGAGCGGTCCTTCAGCCGGCAGCCACGGACCCGTCCCAGCCATCCAGCAGCGCAGCACCAGGTGGGTCTTCCACACTCACTGGAGACCAGGGGGCTGGCCCATCAGGTCTTCCCCTTTCGCAGTCCTCTTTCACTGCACCCATTTTTGCGGGCTCATCCCGGCAGCGACAGAGAGCTTCGGACAGGTCACTCATGCCCGAGTTTTTGCACTTGAGCTCGGTTTTACACGAAGCAATCAAGGCTTTAGGTGACAGAATGGATGTGTCCCATAACCTCTTACATTGCCGCATCCAGGATGTCGCCAAAAGCGTTGATCAAGTGAAAGCCGACCTCCAGAGGCCAGCTCATCATTTTTTTAATCAAATACAACAGGGCATGTCGGAACACCTTAGCCCTGATCTCCAGCTGAGTGTGATGCAGGCCTGCAATGTTGCTTTTGTGCAGGCTATGCAGCAGAGTCAGAGTCGCAATTTACAGCAGACAGTGGCGGCCTATCCAACTGTGCCGTCACTGTCACGATTAACCACCATTCCTACCTCTGCTGCATACCACTGCACGGCCACCTCTATTCCATCCACAGGTGTACTCCACTACAGTGCCAACACGATGACGAGTGCTGTTGGACATCCCACCGCCACCACCGTGACAACCGCTGCTCCGGCTTGGACCTCCTCTGCTGACACCACAATGACGCAGGACCCTGGCGTGGCTTATCGGCCCGGCCCCCTCCCGATGCAGCAGGACCCAGGCATGGCATATCGGACCAGCCCCCCCCCCCGATGCAGCAGGACCGAGGCATTGCTTTCCGGGCAGGACACCCCCCGATGCAGCAGGACCCAGGCCAGGCGTATAGGACGGCCCCCCCCCATGCAGCAGGACCCAGGCATGGCGTATCGCACCGGCCCCCCCACGATGCAGCAGGACCAAGCCATAGCTTTCCGGGCAGGACCCACCCCGATGCAGCAGGACCCTGCCAGGACTTTATGTTCCCCCCCACCAGCAATGTAGCAGGACCCTGGGAGGGGTTTAGGTCCCCCCCAACGATGCACCAGGACCCTGGTATGGGCTTATGTTCCCCCCCCCCAATGATGCACCAGGACCCTAGTATGGGCTTATGTTTCCCCCCCCAACGATGCACCAGGACCCTGGGATGGTTTTATGTTCCCCCCCCCCCCCCAACGATGCACCAGGACCCTGGTATGGGCTTATGTTCCCCCCCCCCCCCAACGATGCACCAGGACCCTGGGATGGTTTTATGTCACCCCTTCCCCCCCCCAACGAGGCACCAGGACCCTGGCAGGGCTTTATCTTTCCCTCCCACTACGATGCACCAGGACCCTGGAATGGGCTTATGTTCCCCCCCCCCCCCCCAACGACGCACCAGGACCCTGGGATGGTTTTATTCCCCCCCCCCCCCCCCCCCCCCCAACGAGGCACCAGGACCCTGGCAGAGCTTTATCTTTCCCTCCCTCTACGATGCGGTTGGACTCTAGCGTTGCCGAGCGCTCCACAATGGAAACAGACTGTTATTGTGGAGCCGGATCCTGACGTGTCTCCCGCCAACACTCAACATCCCCCTACCAGGAAAACCCAAAGGAAAACCACCAAAACACATAAAAAACAAAAAACTCTGAGTATTCCTCCCCCATCACCTACCGATGTGTCTGTATTGTCTGTTGTGTCTCACCCTTCCAGTGCGTCTCAAGCCCCTCATGTTTTAAGCCCCATCCCCGAACTTCCAGACCCTTCCAGTTTTATTGCCCCTTCTCCTGCCACCTCTGCCTCCTCCACGGAGAGCCAGGCTTCAGTTCTCAACACCCCCCGGTTACGTCACTCTACCCCAAGCCGTCGCGGTACAACCCGTCGCGGTACAAAAAAAATATATGTTTAAATTTGTTAACTCAATAAAAAAAAGTTAATTTGCAACAATTATGCTTGGTTTATTGTGTCTTTCACCGCTCTCAATACACACCAATAAACTTCGCCACACACTTATTCTTTTGGCCAAAACATATCTCCAGTAGTATAAAATACAAGACGACATCTATATGTGTTTCTTCAGTATACAGATATGAGTTGGCCAAAAAAATATTAGTTATTTCCATACTCTTATTTTTGTACCTAATGTTGTGTTACTGTACAAAGAGAAAATGGTGGAAATCAAGTTCAGAACTCAACTGAACCGGTCAGATGTCAAAATAGACACCTGACCTATTGAGTTGATTACTGCCTTGTATATTCACCATATTCTATATAGCACATTATGTGACAATGGTTGTCAAACTGATGGGACAATGGTTGTCACATGATACATATCTATGCTCGCCTGGCCAGGTGTAAGAAATTGTGAATTCATGAGCCTGTATATGTTTATCATGAATTCATTATTTCTTACACTTGACTTGATGGGTATAGATAGCGTGCCAGTCTTGACGCAATGACGTCAAGAAGATTACCAATAAATCAACATTTTTTCCATTATTATAAGTATGCGGCCTGTGTTTTATATCATTATTTGTAAACCAAAATAGGGAGTGCAACAATATAAGAGGTCAATTATGATAAAAAAATAATAACTATTACCTCATCATCGATCACCCACTCCTGGTTTTGGATTACAAAATATGATATACATATCTACTGCCCATCTTTGGTCAACCTTTGTTTAGAGAGGAAAAAGATAGGAGACATGGTCAACACAACCAACACTCAACTTTATTAATGTGAAAAATTTGTATCAGGATTTAAGAATTGGTAAACATTAACATACAACAGGACATTTACACAACATTGTCCTGCCATGACACCCGTCCAATATCGGACACAAAATAGGCCACAAATTGGTCCCGCATAAGACCAACGGCTGCAGTTGACCGCATCGGGTGATGCTGAAAATCAGGCAATGGTTGTGCAACTGGTTCATCAAGTTCAATGTGTGGTCGCTCCTTAGCAATGAGGTAATTGTGTAGAACCACACAGGCTTTGACCACCTCGTCCACTCTTTCCACTTTTAGATTTATGGCTGATGCAAGAATGCGCCATTTAGCAACCAGAATGCCAAAGGCGCACTCTACGGTTCTTCTGGCCCTGGTCAGTCTGTAGTTGAAGATTCTTCTAGTGTGGTCCAAGTCCCGACTGGAATATGGCTTAAGGAGATTTTCACACATCTGGAAGGCCTCATCCCCAACCATAACAAATGGCAGAGGTGGGCCTTGAGTGTTGGGGAGAGGCTGTGGAGTGGGAAAATTTAAATTGTTGCCATACACCCGACGGCCCATATCCGAGCTCTTGAAAGTCTGGGAATCATTGCCACGGCCAAAAGCTCCAATGTCCACGGCGATGAAGCGACACTCCGCATCCGCTATTGCCATGAGCACTACAGAAAAATATTTTTTGTAGTTAAAAAACTCAGATCCGGTTCTGGCAGGTTTGACAATGTGGATGTGCTTTCCATCCACCGCTCCTAAACAGTTGGGGAAATCACACACGTTCAAAAATTTCTCAGAAATTTCCCGCCACATGTCCACGGTGGGTACTGGTATAAACTCCTCATGGAGTACATTCCATAACGCACGACAAGTGTCCACAACAATTCCGGACAGGATTGAGATTCCAAGGCGGTATTGGAAGTGGAGGGAAGATAAACTCTCTCCTGTGGCAAGAAATCTAGAAGAAAAAGAAACAAAAAAAAAAAACATTTAAAATCGGCTCTTGTAATGGTGTGTTTAAAAATAAGAAAAAGAAAAAAACAACATAAAATACATGTCATAACAGAAAATTTGACGGTCATTGGTTTAGTTTTGGAACGTACCGTAATGTCACTAACAGACGTTCCTCAGGTGGAATCGCTCTACGGAGCCGTGTGTCCTGTCGCCGTATAGATCCTTGGACACGAGACAGTAAATCCCGGAAAGATTCTTGAGATATTCTCGTGTAATCCTGGAATTTCTCCGGGTTGGCATTCAGCTCCGCATAGAGCGTGTGATAGGCTCCACGGCTCTCACGCACTTCAATGATGGGGTGCCTCCAAAAACGCCTACGTTGTCTCCTTCTCCATCTTTGGCGGTTTCGGTCTTGCTCCCAAGCAAAAACACAGGCAAGGAAAATCTTGAAGCTGAACTCCAGTTTGAAATAAAAGCTCTCCATGGAAAGATCCATCATGACACCGGAAACAGTAGCAAGCTGTGAAAATTTCTGTACCCCTAGGGTCTATATATTGAGAGACAATCATATACGCCCTCTCTATTCCCATTGGTGGTGTCTGGTTATCTTTTTTTGGCTCCTAGATTTTTTTTGTGAAATGTTAAAAAAAACGCAAACGCATGTAAACGCGTGTAAACGCTGCGTTTTTTTAACGCATGCGTTAATTGCGTGCGTAAAAAAAACGCAGCGTTTACACGCGTTTACATGCGTTTTTGCACCATGCGTTTTTTTTTTTTAAACGCATGCGTTCAAAAATGCAAGTGTGAAACCAGACTTATAGAAGGGTCTCATTACAGAATTGTCTTATAGAGGGGTCTCCGCACATGGGGAGTGTCATTGCAGAGGAGTCTTAGGATTGAGGCTAATCAGAGATGTAACACCAGTTTCGTCTCTCCCGCCCGGCGGTGTCCTTGCTCTCTGCCGTGCTCCTTGCGGTCATGGTTCCCTGGAGTGCAGGTCTCCCTGGTGTTCGCCTAGTGCGCCTGAGCTCCCTGTTTCTTTAAGGGGCAGTAATAGGCGGAAGGCCTGGAGCATACGAGGCGCGCTGCCCGGTATGTGTCTCCTTTCCTTGGTGTTGTGCAGCCAGTGAGTTGGCCGGTCCCTGTACTGTATGGAGGTGCATTATTGGGAGCTATGCCCCCTGCAGGCTGTAATGAATCGTTGCGGGTCTTGGTACTTTTAACCTGTATTGGTTTTATTTTGTTTGCTATTCGTTGCCCCTTGCACTGCTGACACAATATTTCAGTCTATAGTGTACAATTTTTCACTTTGATTCTATTTACACTGCTCGCATCGACTTCTGTTTAACCCTTTAGGCTAGTTTCACACTAGCGTTTATCCAAGCTGCGAAGGGTGCGGACTTCCTCCGGGAAGCCCCACCCACTGCCACGCCTCTTCATTCAGCTCCGCCCCCAGATGCATGCGGCGTGCACACCCTATCTTTAACATTGGGAATGCAGGCCATGCCACTGTATGCGGATGCCGCCTCATGCGACGACCTGCGCCGAACGCAACATGTTGCATTTTCGTGCAGATACCGCATGCAGCCGTAGGCGGAGCTGAACGAAGAGGCACGGCAGTGGGCGGGGCTTCACGGAGGAAGTCCGCACCCTCCGCAGCCCGGATAAACGCTAGTGTGAACTGGCCTTATGCAGTTGGAAAATTGTTGATTAAAATTCTGTTTCTTATTTTCATTTATATTCTGCATTTGTATTTGGCTCTTATCCCGATATACTGGGTGCTTGTAGAAGTTCTGAGCGTTCTGTGTGGTCCTGTAATAGCTAATGCTGTGCACGTGCTCGCTGCGCTGTCCTGTGGCCTTGCTCCACTGTCCCATCCCCTAGCTGTGCTGTCCGGTCCCCTAGCTCCGCTGTCCCACGCCCTCGCTGTGCTGTCCCACGCCCTCACTCTGCTGTCCCGTGCCCTCACTCTGCTGTCCCGTGCCCTCACTAGGCTGTCCCCTGCCCTCGCTCGGCATCCCGTGCCCTCACTGCTGTCTGGTGCCCTCGTTCCGCTGTGTCGTGCCCTCACTCCTCTGTCCCGTGCCCTCACGCCACCGTCCTGCATCCTCGCTGTGCTGTCTTGTACCCTTGCTCAGCTGTCCTGTTCCCTCGCTCCGCTGTCCCGTGCCCTCACTCCACTGTCCCGCGCCCTCTTTCCGCCGTCTCGTGCCCTCACTCCGCCATCCTGCATCCTTGCTGTGCTGTCCTGTGCCCTCGCTCCGCTGTCCTGTGCCCTCGTTCCGCTGTCCTGCGCCCTCGCTCCACTGTCCTGCACCTTCGCTCCACTGTCCTGCACCCTCGTTCCGCTGTCTCCTCACCACTGTGCCTCATGGACCTCCATTACACCCCTTCCCATTGTGCCAGAGATCCAGAACCCGTGCTGTCTGAACAGCTCCTGAATCCAGTCCTGCCAGTGACTACAAATCTGTGTCCATCCTGCCCGGAGACCCAGAACCCGTGCTGTCTGAACAGTGAGCGAATCTTGTCCTGCCATGTCTGCTATCCTGACCCCTGGGCTCAGCAGCTGCGGTATTGGGGACTGCCTAGGAGTGGTACCTGGTGGCTACCTGCAGGTCAAGTCTTACTCCACCATCAGGAGCTCTAGTGAACACCACTATGCCCCTCCTAGGTGAGCCCAGCTCGTGGCACATTGGGTCAATGATCCACGTGTGTGGCAGTATAGGAGTCACATCATGCAGGAATCTCATCGTAGAGGAGTCTCATCATGGACCAGTTTTGGCACCAAAGTGTCTCGTCTTATAAGGAGTCTCAAGACAAAAGAGTCTCATCATAGAAAAAGATCATGATTGAGGCTCATCATAAAGAAGTTGCATTAAAGAAGTGTTTCATCTGTAAGATGAAGTCCTGGAGAGGAGATATGTGTCATTGCGGCTATTAGCGGCGGTGACGTGAGCTCGGAAGTATACTCCAGCACATATAGCGCTGACAGAGTTGTTTGGGCCGCTCCAGGGCCGGGTTTTACGAACGGTCATAAGAGATGGGTGGGAATGACCGCTCACATATCCCGACCCCAGGGACGTTGTTTGGTTAGTAAAATGGAGGCCAATTGCCTCCTTCAGTGTCTGTGGTTGGAGGTGTGGAGACCTCCATTGTGTGTGCGCTAAGGGACACTGACCTGAGCGGGTGGACCTGCAGTACTATATGGACTGTTTATTTTTCTGTTTGTTTCTTACACATCACAGAGGAGGCTCATCATTTAGGAGCTTGATAATGGACAAGTGTCATCATGGAGCAGTCTGATCTTATGGGAATCTCATGATGGAAGAATCTTCACACACAGGAGTAGAATCGCCTGCGATGAGGACAAAGAAGTGTCCCATTGTGGAGAAGTCACGGCATTGAGCAGCCATGGCACCAAAGAGTTTCATCATGATAGAATAGTCTCAGCACATAGGAGTCTCATTGCGCAGGGTCTCATCATAAACAGTCTCAGCACATAGGAGGCTCATCATAGAGGAGTTGCATCACAGAAGTGTCTCATCATAGAGGAGGTTTCACACCAAAAGGAGTCTCATGTTATTGGAATCTCATGATGGAGAAGATTCAGCACAAAGGAGTATAATAATAAAAGATTCTCATGTTTGAGGCTCATCATAGAGGATTTTCATCATGGTGTCTCCTGCTCTGTGTATGATGAAGTTGCCACCATTATTCTGACTACCAACCTGGACTTATAGATGAATGATAGATTCCTACCTGCAGGCGGCACAGATATATCATGCTGTACATCATTTGTGTAACGCAGAAGCCGTGTCTGAAGTTGTGGAAAGGGTTCTGCCTGTAGTGATCCTGGATCCTGTGCTAAAAATGAGAACCAGGTGAGAGGAACCAAGAAGCAAAAAGTGTGATGACAACAACATGACTGTGGTGAAATATGTGTGTGTGTATATATATATATATATATATATATATATATATATATATATGTGCAGTGACCTATGTATAGGCATTGTGTGAGTAGTAACATCTGTCCTGAAGGCTGCAGGTCTCACCCAAGTGTTAATATGTATTTTCCTGAGACAAGCAGACTTCTGTCTCCAAATCTCACCAGGGGGTCTAGCTAGGACCAAGAAGAAAGGGTAACACTTGACACCTCCTAGCTCTTGGAAGAGAGATTTCAATTACAGCCTGATAGTATCTCTGTGAGAACATTTACACAAAGAATCTCAAGAGAAAAATAATATATTCATTGGTGGCGTGGCTGTGGTCCAATCAAAAATAGGCAATTATGATATTAACCTGAGGGGTTGGTCTAGAAATCGGACCTCCAGACCAAAGCTATAGATTAGACCTGTATACCTAGAATCGTGTTCACATGTGAGGGCAGCCTGAGAAACTGATGTGTTCCACCAACTCCATATTCCCCCCCCACCCCACCCCCGTTCAGGGAGCAGAAAGCAGACTACCAAGTTAGATGATTTCTGTAAGTTTTCTCCTGTTTATGTTACACTGTTTTGCATAAGTTGCATGTCTTTTTATTATATTTTTATACCTTTTTCTTACTGTAAGCACTGAACCTTTTTGTATTATACCATAAAACTTTAACAAGTTGAACCTTGAATTTTCTAAAAGAATCCATAGCCTTAAACTGCATGATTCGTATGAGTGGTAGACAGTATTACTGCTATTTCCGGGACTCATCGCCCGTGTATTCGGTGAGTGGTGGCAGCCTGTATGAGCGGGTGTGTGGCCTGGTTCAGGGTGTGATTTATGCTCCCATTACAGCATAGGACAGAGGTTGAATGCTGGACTGAGAGTGGGGAGATAGATTAACCCTTGCAGGCACAACCCCAAGTCACGTGCCGAGAGCGGGTAAGTGACAAATTAGTGACACCACGGATAGGGATCCGTGACAATGACAAAGACCTTAAAGCTATATAATGGAGTCTGCACTAAATTCTGAGAGTCCCGGTGACTAAACGCCATGTGTAGTTTTGCTAAATAATGATACATATACAATGTCTTGCGAAAGTATTCGGCCCCCTGGAACTTTTCATCCTTTTCCCACATATCGTGCTTCAAGCATAAAGATACCAAATGTAAATTTTTGGTGAAGAATCAACAACAAGTAGAACACAATTATGAAGTTGAACGAAATCTATAGGTTACAGTATTTAAAATTTTTGTGGAAATTTAAAAACTGAAAATGGGGCGTGCAATATTATTCGGCCCCTGTAACTTAATACTTTGTTGCGCCCCTTTTGCTGCGATTACAAGTCTCTTGGGGTTTGTCTGTATCAGTTTTGTACATGGAGAGACTGAAATTCTTGCCCGTTCTTCCTTGGCAAACAGCTCGAGCTCAGTGAGGTTGATGGAGATCGTTTGTGAACAGCAGTTTTCAGCTCTTTCCACAGAATCTCAGTTGGATTGAGGTCTGGACTGTGACTCGGTCATTCTAACACCTGGATACGTTTATTTGTGAACCATTCCATTGTAGATTTTTCTTTATGTTTGGGATCATTGTCTTGTTGGAAGACAAATCTCCGTCTCAGTCTCACGTCTTTTGCAGACTCAAACAGGTTTTCTTTGAGAATGGTCCTGTATTTGGATCCATCCATCTTCCCATCAATTTTCACCATCTTCCCTGTCCCTGCTGAAGAAAAGCAGGCCCAAACCATGATTCTGCCACCACCATGTTTGACAGTGGGGATGGTGTGTTCAGGTGATGAGCTGTGTTGCCTTTACGCCAAACATATCGTTTGGCATTGTTGCCAAAAAATTTTGATTTTGGTTTCATCTGAGCAGAGCACCTTCTTCCACATGTTTGGTGTCTCCCAGGTGGCTTGTTGCAAACTTTAAACGACACTTTTTATGGGTATCTTTGAGAAATGGCTTTCTTCTTGCCACTCTTCAATAAAAGCCAGATTTGTGCAGTGTGCGACTAATTGTTGTCCTATGGACAGACTGTCCCACCTCAGCTGTAGATCTCTGCAGATCATCCAGAGTGATCATGGGCCTCTTGGCTGCATCTCTGATCAGTCTTCTCCTTGTTTGAGATGAAAGTTTAGAGGGACGGCCGGGTCTTGGTAGATTTGCAGTGGTATGATGCTCCTTCCATTTCAACATGATCGCTTGCACAGTGCTCCTTGGGATGTTTAACCCCTGAAGCCCCAAGGGTGGTTTGCACGTTAATGACCGGGCCAATTTTTACACTTCTGACCACTGTCCCTTTATGAGGTTATAACTCTGGAACGCTTCAACGGATCCCGCTGATTCTGACATTGTTTTCTCGTGACATATTGTACTTCATGTTTGTGGTAAAATTTCTTTGATATTACCTGCATTTATTTGTGAAAAAAATGGAAATTTGGCAAAAATTTTGAAAATTTTGCAATGCAATTTTCCAAATTTGAATTTTTATGCCCTTAAATCACAGAGATATGTCACACAAAATGCTTAATAAAGTAACATTTTCCCACATGTCTACTTTACATCAGCAAAATTTTGGAACAAAAAATTTTTTTTTTTTTGTTATGGAGTTATAAGGGTTAAAAGTTGACCAGCAAGTTCTCATTTTTACAACACCATTTTTTTTTAGGGACCACATCACATTTGAAGTCATTTTGAGGGGTCTATATGATAGAAAATAACTAAGTGTGAAACCATTCTAAAAACTGCACCCCTCAAGGTGCTCAAAACCACATTCAACCCTAATGTTTAAAAAAAAAAATGAACATTTAACTTTTTTTCACAAAACAATTTACTTCAGCTCCAATTTGTTTTATTTTACCAAGGGTAACAGGAGAAAATGGACCCCAAAGATTGTTGTACAATTTGTCCTGAGTACGCTGATACCCCATATGTGGGGGTAAACCACTGTTTGGGCGCATGGCAGAGCTCGGAAGGGAAGGCGCGCCATTTGACTTTTCAATGCAAAATTGACTGGAATTGAGATCGGACGCCATGTTGCGTTTGGAGAGCCACTGATGTGCCTAAACATTGAAACCCCCCACAAGTGACATCATTTTGTAAAGTAGACCCCCTAAGGAACTTATCTAGTTGTGTTGTGAGAGCTTTGAACCCCCAAATGTTTCACTACAGTTTATAACGCAGAGCCGTGAAAATAAAAATTCTTTTTTTTTTCCACAAAAATTCTTTTTTAGCCCCCAGTTTTGTATTTTCCCAAGGGTAACATTAGAAATTGGACCCCAAAAGTTGTTGTCCAATTTGTCCTGAGTACGCTGATACCCCATATGTTGGGGTAAACTCCTGTTTGGGTGCATGGGAGAGCTCGGAAGGGAAGGAGCACTGTTTTACTTTTTTAATGCAGAATTGGCTGGAATTGAGATCGGACGCCATGTCGTGTTTGGAGAGACCCTGATGTGCCTAAACAGTGGAAACCCCCAATACTAACTGAAACCCTAATCCAAACACTCACCTAACCCTAATCGCAACGGTCACCCTAACCACACCTCTAACCCTGACACACCCCTAACCCCAACTGTAAATGTAATATTTAGCCCCAACCTTAACCCTAGCCCTAACCCTAACCCTAACCCCAATCCTAGCCCTAGCCCTAGCCCCAAGCCTAGCCCTAACCCTAATAGGAAAATGGAAATAAATACATTTTTTTAATTTTATTATTTTTCCCTAACTAAGGGGGTGATGAAGGGAGGTTTGATTTACTTTTATAGCGGGTTTTTTAGCGGATTTTTATGATTGGCAGCCGTCACACACAAAAAGACACTTTTTATTGCAAACAATTGTTTTTGCATCGCCACATTTTGAGAGCTATAATTTTTTCCATATTTTGGTCCACAGAGTCATATGAGGTCTTATTTTTTGCGGGATGAGTTGACGTTTTCATTGGTAACATTTTCGGACACGTGACAATTTTTGATCGCTTTTTATTCCGATTTTTGTGAGGCAGAATGACCAAAAACCAGCTATTGATGAATTTCTTTTGGGGGAGGCGTTTATACCGTTCCACGTTTGGTAAAATGGATGAAGCAGTTTTATTCTTCGGGTCAGTACGATTACAGCGACACCTCATTTATATCATTTTTTTATGTTTTGGCACTTTTATATGATAAAAACTATTTTATAGAAAAAATAATTATTTTTGCATCGCTTTATTCTGAGGACTGTAACTTTTTTTTTTGCTGATGATGATGTATGGCGGCTTGTTTTTTGCGGGACAAGATGACGTTTTCAGCGGTACCATGTTTATTTATATCCGTCTTTTTGATCGCGTGTTATTCCACTTTTTGTTCGGCGGTATGGTAATAAAGCGTTTTTTGCCTAGTTTTTTTTTTTTACGGCGTTCACTGAAGGGGTTAACTAGTGGGACAGTTTTATAGGTGGGGTCATTCTGGACGCGTTTTTTTTTTTTTCCAATATATATTTTTTTTATTTAGGAGTTTTTTTTTTTTACACATCTAAATATTTTTTTTTTCACCTTATAACGTTGTCCCGGGGAAGGGGGGGGGGGGGTGGGGGGAAGGAGGGGGGACATCACACTATAGGTTCAGATCGCTGATCTGACACTTTGAACAACACTGTGTCAGATCAGCGATCTGACAAGCAGGGCTGTAGGCTTACCAGCGCTTGCTCTGAGCAGGCGTTTGTAAGCCACCTCCCTGCAGGACCCGGAAGTAGCCCCGTGGCCATTTTGGATCCGGGGCCTGCAGGGAGGAGACGCTTGGTACAAGGTGAGTACATCGCCTTGTGTGAAGAAACCAGATTGTATCTTAATTTCCCAGACAACCATGTTTTTGTAAACCAAAAAACTGGCTTTTTATCTGTATATTGTGTACTTAAGTGTTTATGTCTAGTGGGTCAAGAAGACAGACTTGCCAACTGATATACTATCTAACATACTGTGTAAGTCTGTAATAGTGACTCTACATAGGGTGTGTTAAGCTTTGTTTATTGATGTGTGCTGATATGCTAATAGTGCATTATATTCTGGAACCAGCTTGGTAACTTTGAAAGCAGAGAGGGAAAGACTGTACAAATAGATTGAATGGATCTCATCACCATTGTTTACCTTATCTTGATGTTGGTCTGAAGGACTCTGGGTAATTCTAAAAATAGCTTATAGGCCTCGGGTATAAAAAGACTTCTTTTCTTCTGGTAGGAGACTCTTCAGGATCTTAGCTGAGGGTCTGTTGGACCCGGCTGAAGAACACAGCACTGCTCTTGGATATCTCCCTATGCTTGTCGTTACCTCCTCTCTGCCTGTATACCACAGATGGAGTAGCGACCCTGGGAGCTCTGACATAACATCTACCATTATCTTGGCGCGTCAGTGGAAGGGTGAGGCCCTGTAATGTGCACCATCTTGGGGTAATTGCTGGGACTGTTCTGTTTGCTATTGTGTGCTGTGGTTCAATAAAATATTGCCACACTTTTTTACCTTAACCCTGTGTTGTCTGTGTAGTGTATGGCCCACCGGGAGATAGAGCGGGCATTCAGTGGTATGAGCCTTGCTCCATGCAGTCTTGCTAAAGACATCCGGGCCAGCGGACGAGAGCACCCACTCATCCCGTTTCTCCACACCTTGTACCGAGGCTCTCAGGGAAGCACGCAGGGAGCCCCCTCCCTGCGCGATGCTTCCCTATGCCCCTGGAATGCTGTGATCATGTTTGATCGCAGTGTTTCAGGGGTTAATGTGCCAGGAGTGGTCTGTGACCGCTCCTGGCACATAGTGCCAGATGTCAGCTGCGATAGTCAGCTGACACTCGGCCGCGCTCCCCCCGTGAGCGCGGCCGATTACATATGATGTACTATCCCGTCACTGGGAATTAAGTCCCAGGTCACCTCGACAGGATAGTACCTCATATGGGATTAAGGGGTTAAAGTTTTGGAAATCATTTTGTATCCAAATCCGGCTTTAAAGGGACACTGTCACCTGAATTTGGAGGGAACAATCTTCAGCCATGGAGGTGGGGTTTTCGGGTGATTGATTCACCCTTTCCTTACTCGCTGGCTGCATGCTGGCTGCAATATTGGATTGAAGTTCATTCTCTGTCCTCCATAGTACACGCCTGCACAAGGCAAGATTGTATGTACTACGGAGGATAGAGAATGAACTTCAATCCAATATTGCAGCCAGCATGCAGCCAGCGAGTAAGGAAAGGGTGAATCAAACACCCGAAAACCCCGCCTCCATGGCTGAAGATTGTTCCCTCCAAATTCAGGTGACCGTGTCCCTTTAAACTTCTCCACAACAGTATCACGGACCTGCCTGTTGTGTTCCTTGGTCTTCATGATGCTCTCGGTGCTTCACACAGAACCCTGAGACTATCACAGAGCAGGTGCATTTATACGGAGACTTGATCACACACAGGTGGATTATATTTATCATCATTAGGCATTTAGGACGACATTGGATCATTCAGAGATCCACAACGAACTTCTGCACTGAAAGTAAAGGGGACGAATAATATTGCACGCCCCACTGTTCAGTTTTTGAATTTCCACAAAAATTTAAAATAACCAATAAATTTTGTTCAACTTCACAATTGTGTTCCACTTGTTGTTGTTTCTTCACCAAAAATTTACATTTGGTATCTTTATGTTTGAAGCCTGATATGTGGGAAAAGGTTGAAAAGTTCCAGGGGCCGAATACTTTCGCAAGGTACTGTAGATAATAATGCTGAATGGCATGACAGCTGGAGCAACACAGTGGTGGAGAAGCCGCACCTTAGGTGTCACTATCAATGATATCACTGCCCTGTGTATGTACAATGCTCTAACTCATCAGCTGATTGTTTCCGCTCACCAGAAATTGTTGAAGAGATTGTGGCTCCATCTTAAAATGCGTCACTAGATTTAGGTTGTAGAACATGTGCTCCAAGAGGGTCAACATCTGTAGGGAGACGTAAAGTTGTTACATCAATATATGTAATGCGTCCAACTAGGCCTGTGATATAAAGGGTACACGCTCTCATTATGGACTCTCTTCCTGCCGTTGGCTCCCTATATAGGGTTCTCCTTTATGTCACCTACCTCCTTGTCCTGCACTAACCAGACATTGAACGTAGGCTTCTTAAGGGCTTCTAAAATCTCTTCAGCAACCTGAAAAAAAAAATTGATGTAAATAACAAGTACCTAGAAAACCTCCATCATAGCTCTGCAGGGTTTTCTGAGGTGTACAGTCTATACACCTCCGTTTTTGGGTCCTTATGGTGGCATTATCTGGACACCAGCTCTCACCTTCGCTGGACCTTGGCAGATTGGATTCTTTATTCTGTCTCTGAAAAAGAGAAGCCGTTATTACCCATAGTGCCCTGGTTTATCGTAAAGTCTACATGATACAAGACATCACTGTCCACCATATGTATTTCCACCTGTGAACACGTTACTGTGAATAAGCTTCCTCCAACTGTAGCAGGGCACCTGTTCACAGCGGTGGTGCCATCTTTAGGGTTGTGTGTGGGGCAAAACTGTTCACACAGATAAGAAAATAGGAGGCTTATCCTGCTGATTTCAGTGGGACCAGCCAACGATTGGACATGTTGGATTTTACTATACTAAGACCTTTATCCCTATAGGAGTTGATCCACCACCATAGGAGTCTAGAGAAAGACAGAGAAGTGTGGATGAGATAGAGTTGGCTAGAAAAGGTGCAGGGGTCTAGATAGAGACATCATTTGAAGGGAAAAAAGAAGGGCAGGGTCACTGGTACAGTGTATGAGGGGAGATCTGTGCCACTGCATAATGGCGTCAGTGATGTGAAACAAGAATTTTCCTCCAGCACACTACGTGTTGTGAGAGTTAAGTGAAAGTTACATGAGCTGGTTTTTGGGGACATTCATAGAGCAGGTGGGAAAATGTCCACCATATCTCCACCTGCAGAGTCCTGGCAGGACCTGTGATGATGTCACAGTCATGTGATCATCACATGGCCTAGGTTAAATAGCTGGACATGAGAGTCAGGGTTGTGTTGTATTTGGTGAGGGAAGGCTCCAAACGGTCTCTCCTGGTGGAGCTGTAGACATATGGTGGTCTGGGCGGGCGGACCCCTCAAACATATGGACTTTGTTATACGTTTATCATTTTGTTTTGCCATTATGCCAGAAAGGCCCTGTTTACTTTGCTGACCCCCTGCTATGGTTTATGCTGTCCTATAATAAACCAGCAGGTGATTGTCCAAATGAAGCGTTCCTGTGCCTACCTTGGGAAGCAGCTGAGTGAGTCTACCCCTCACACGTGGTATTTTGAATGTGGACAGCATTCCAGTAATATGCATAGAGGCTGTGGACAACTGCATGTCCTGGGTAAAATCTGCGATCTAGCACAAGACATCCGGCAGCATGGAGGAGCTTGTGAAGCATCTGGTTCAGGCCCAACAGCAACACCAGCTCACACTCAACAGCAGCATATGGCGCAACAGGAGAAGAATAAACTGTTGGTACAGAAGCTTCAACAATAACAGCAGCAGCAGCGACATCAGCAGGAGGTGCTAACGTGGCAAGTGGAGCTCCTCGCAGAGGTGGACCTCCCCAACTCCAGGTGATGACTCATACATCCGGAAAATGGTAAGACGAGTCATGCAAAGAATGACTCCGGGGGATGATGTGGAAGCCTTTCTGACTGTTTCCGAGAGGATGGCTGAACAGGAGAAACTTCTGCCAGAGCTATAGTGAACCTCAAAAGGTGTATTATGACTTAGCCCTCAAGGATGCCAAAGAATACACCAAATTAAAAACTGAAATCTTAGCACGCCTGGGAGTAATGATGTCCATCAGAGCTCAGCAAGTCCACTTCTGGGCATATGCTGGCGACAAACCCCCTGTCTCAAAAATGTTTGACTTTTTGCACATAGTCCAAAAGTGGTTGTAGCCAGAAATTTTCACTCCTGCCCAGATGGTCGAGCGGGTGGTAATGGACAGGTTTATCCACTCCCTCCCCAGGGCAATACAGACCTGGATTGCCCAGGGCAACCCTCAGAATGCGGACGACCTGATTAGCCTGGTTGAGAGATACCAGGTTGTTGAGAAATCCCTCGGGAAACTAGACATCCCCACTTCCTCATACTGGGATACCCAAAGGGGAGCAGGCTCTCCGCGGAGGGTGGCTAGACCCACAAATGCGGGGGGGCCCAATTCTGCTGAGGGGTCCCCTAAGGCTGTTAAGGACGTGGTCTGTTGGCGATGTCACAATTCTAAACATGTAGCCGCCCGATGTCATATGTCCCATGAACTAATGGACTGCAGCCTAGCAGAACCTACTCCTATTACGCCTAACCTGCCTGCAGTATGGACTGTCAACCCGGCAAGGGGCCGCAGTCATGTCCCATGTCCATCAATGGGGTAATGGTTCTTGGACATTTGGACTCTGGCAATCTAGTGACCCTAATCAGCTCTGCACTGCCCCACCAGTTGACCCCTAATAAGTTTGTGGGCTTCCACTGCATACATGGAGATGCCAAGGACTACCCTATAGCCAGAGTAACCATGGGAACAGACTGTGGTACCAAGTCCCATGAGGTTGGAGTAGTAAAAAAAATGAATACAGCCTGGGACATGACACTTGTCTCTGTTTTGGAACTTGTGGTAAAAGGGGTCTGTACAGAGTATCCAAGGCAAAAGCCAGGTCCCTCTGGAAGAGGCTCTGTCAAAAGTACCGTGTATGAGGGCAGATATGTGTCACTGCACATAATGGCATCAGCAGGGCCGGCTCCAGGTTTTTGAGGGCCCCGGGCGAAAGAGTCTCAGTGGGCCCCCCCTTTAACACATACCACGATTCTTAATGCCCAGATACAGCAGAGAAATATAGCTATAGTCCAATGCCAGATTTCACTTCTTACATGAATGATAGCTATTGTAAATTCTACAATACCATACAGCAGAGGGGCTTTATATAAGTCCACCCCTTCTATGCCAATTGTTGTGACCTACTCCCTCTTCCTCAGTTACCAGTAGGCATTTTATTGTTAGCTAAACTTGCTGCAAAGAAAAAACTGAATACATTGAGTATGAAATTTTTTTAATGGAAAACCTTTTAAAGTAAACATTAGAAAGTATTAACGTAGAACATTTTTAATAGTGCAAAATGGGTAGCATATAGCACAGCCACGTAGCATATAGCACAGCCACGTAGTATATAGCACAGTCACATAGTATATAACAGCCCAAGTAGTATATAACACAGCCCACGTAGTATATTATTATTATTATTATTCTTCATTTTTATAGCGCCATTTATTCCATGGCGCTTTACATGTGAACGGGGCAAATATAGACAAGTACAATAAACATGAGTAAAACAAGGCACACACAAGTACAGGAGGAGAGAGGACCCTGCCCGCGAGGGCTCACAGTCTACAGGGGAAGGGGGAGGATACACTTGGTGAGGGTAGAGCTGGTCATGCGGCAGTACAGTAGACTGGGGATCACTGCAGGTTGTAAGCTTGTCGGAAGAGGTGGGTCTTCAGGTTCTTTTTGAAGGTTTCTGTGGTAGATGAGAGACTGATGTGTTGGGGTAGAGAGTTCCAGAGTATAGGGGAAGCACAGGAGATGTCTTGGATGCGGTTGTGGGAGGAAGAGATGAGAGAGGAGTAGAGAATTAGATAATGAGATGATCGAAGGTTGTGTGTAGGTAGGTAACGGGAGACCATGTCACAGATGTATGGAGGAGTCAGATTGTGAATGGCTTTGTATGTCATTGTTAGTGTTTTGAACTGTAGCCTCTGGGCAATAGGAAGCCAGTGAAGGGCCTGGCAGAGAGGAGAGGCTGGGGAGTAACGGGGAGACAGGTGGATTAGTCGGGCAGCAGAGTTTAGGATGGATTGGAGTGGTGCCAGAGTGCTAGAGGGGAGGCCAGAGAGTAGGAGGTTGCAGTAGTCGAGGCGGGAGATGATAAGGGCATGTACTAGTGTTTTTGTGGTTTCATGGTCAAGGAATACACAGATTCGGGAAATGTTTTTGAGTTGGAATCGGCAAGAGGAGGCAAGGGCTTGGATATGTGGCTTGAAAGAGAGGGTAGAGTCAAGGATCGCCCTGAGGCACCGAGCTTGTGGGACCAGGGAAAGTGAGCAGCCATTGACATTGATGGATAGGTCATATAACAGCCCACGTAGTATACAGCACAGCCACATTGTATACAGCACAGCCACATAGCATATAACACAGGCCACGTAGTATATAACAGCCCACATAGCATATAGCACAGCCCACATAGCATATAGCACAGCTAAGCCCACGTAATATATAGCACAGCCCATGTAACATATAACACTGCCCACGTAGTATATAGCACAGCCATGTAGTATATAACACAGACCACGTAATATATAGCACAGCCACGTAGTATATAGCACAGCCCACATAGTATATAGCACAGTCACGTAGCATATAACACAGCCCACGTAGTATATAGCACAGCCACGTAGCACATAACACAGCCCACATAGCATATAGCACAGTCACGTAGCATATAACACAGCCCACGTAGTATCTAGTACAGCCACGTAGCATATAGCACAGCCCATGTAGCATATAACACAGCCCACTTAGTATATAGCACAGCCACGTAGTATATAGCACAGCCACATAGCATATAGCACAGCCACATAGCATATAACACAGCCCAAGTAGTATATAACAGCCCACGTAGCATATAACACAGCCCACGCAGTATATAGCACAGCCCACGTATTTTATAGCACAGCCCACGTAGCAAATAACAGCTACGTGGAAGGATATAAGCTTACAATGTCACATGTCAGCCAAGAAAAACCTTCCCCAAAAAAAATCTTCCCAAAGTCAGTGAGATCAGAAAGAAACGCCTTAAAGTGTCCCTCGCATATCCAGATAATTGTTTGACAAGCGGCTGCAAAAATGATCCACCCAATCTTTCGTTCAAAGATCCAATGCCAGAAATAATAGGTCTGAGTAAGGGGGGAAAACATTGTATTTTAGGAAGTGCGTGATAGCTAGGAACCACTGGAAATGCCACATTCAAATAATCAAACATTTTTGGTGTGAAAACCCCCTCATTCAGACCTTCCTGCAGTAGGCTGATAAGTCTTTGTTTATAACACACAGTAGGATCACCAGCCAGGGAAATGTATATATCTGAGTTATGTAACATTGTAGAATTCTCCCTGAAATAGAGAGATGCATTTAATGCAACAGTCCCACCTCCCTTATCTGCAGAGCGAATAATCAAATCCTTGTTTTGTTGTAACCCTTTCTTTTACACGATCCAGGCTCGTCCCAGTGTCCAGGACACATTTCAAGAGTTAATTGAGAAAGACCTTATAGCTTTGGATCAAAATTGTGGATCGATTAAACGAAATCTAACAAACAAGGAAATAAAAGCTATAGAGGAATTACAAGAAAACAAGGATCCCCAAATCCAGGTGTGAAAAACTTGTTGTACCATTCCCAAGAAGACTCATGGCTGTACTAGCTCAAAATGGGCTGTAATGGGGTCTACTGTGCTGTAGTACCTCTTTCAGCACCCCCCGTGTTTCAGGAGGTCCACTCTGCTTTTGCTGGATTCTGAATGAAGGACGCTGGCTGGAATTCCTTGGTTACGTGAGAGCATATAAAAGCTGACTGCTACTCCACGTATTTCCAGTCTAAAAGAACACACTTTATTCACAGCACACAGAATATATAACACAGATACACAGGGCAGGCCAATAGAAAAAGCAGGCCAGACATACATTACAATAGCCGCAGGGGGCCGGAGCCTGCTGATATTTACTGTGGGAATTACAAAGGTGGGGGAGGACAGAAGGGGGATATCTTGTCCCCTCTGCCCAGGTATGCAGCCTGTGGACTAATGCATTTCGCATGGAACCTATTATACATAATATATATAGCATAACATTCTTGGTGCTGGGGTTCTGTAACAGGGACTTCTACTCAATATTGGGCAGAGGGTCTGAAGACTTATGGCCATGTGATATTTCAGTTTTTCTTTTTTAATAAATTTACAAAAATGTCTACATTTTTTTTTCAGACAAGATGGGGTGCAGAGGGCACATTAACCCCTTTCTGACATTAGACATATCCCGTCCTTGTGCCCTGGCCCATCTGACCATGGATGGGATAGTACGTCATAGCCGATCGGCCGCGCACATGGGTGGTGCGCATCCGAGCGCGGCCGGGCGTCAGCTGGTTCTCACAGCCGACATCTGGCAAGATAGGGTGCATAGTGTACATTAATGTGAAAAAAATTAACTTTTTTAATTTACCAAATGGCTGCAATGAAAGAGTGAAAAATGTAAAGGGGTCTGAATACTTTCCGTCCCCACTGTACCTACCAGGTGACTAAAAATGTAATTTACAAAGTGCTGAAAGACGGCGGGAGCATTCGTCACCCCAAATGGCATCGCAAGGTTCTCATATTGTCCCTCAGGTGTATTGAAAGCTGTTTTCCACTCATCCCCCTCTTTAATACAAATTCAATTACATGCCCAGAGACCAGTTTAGAAAACCATTTTGCTCCCACAATCTGATTAGGCAGCTTGACCTCAGGAGCAAGATAAACAGTGCAGTCATAAGGACAAAAGTCTCTTTAAACCCTGCTCCAAAAACACATCCCCAAAGTCAGACAGGTATTTAGACACAGACTGGATAGCCAACCTTGCAAGCCAGATGCCCAACCAGTGTCCTTGACAATACTCACTCCATTTTACCACCTCCCTAGTCTGCCAATCTACCACAGGGTTATGCAGAGTGAGCCAAGGGAGTCCAAGAACCACAAGAGAGGGCAGACCCTGTAACATAGCAGTCAGTACCTTCTGAGTGCATGGCCCCTACCTGAAGATGTAACCCGTGGACGGCTTGAGTAAAATACCCCTGTCTCAAGCATGTGGAGTCGATGGCGATTATGTGTTTAGGTCTGGACAGTATGTTGTTTGAGGCCCTGGACCTGGACGAACCTAGCGTCGATCAAGTTAAACCCCACCCCACTGTCCAGAAACGCAGAAATAACCACCTTATCTTTGCCCAGATGGATTTCAGCTGGCAGAAAAAATTGTGTCCTACCCACAGAGGTGATATGTACACCCGGGTTGCTGACCTCCCCACAACCTGGGCTCCTTCGTTTTCCGGCGGTTGTTTACTGTGAGATAGGGAAGGACACGTGCCTACAAATGGCCCTTTCTACCACAGTAAAAACATTCTCCACCTTTGCGCTGAACAACAGGCTGCTTTCCAGAACGAGATGTCACACCCAACTACAAGGGTTCCTCAGATGACTCAGACCAGATTTCCATTGGCCTCGGACCTCACGCTCGTTGTATCTCTCTATGTCTCTGGTAAAGACAGCGATCCACCTGGATAGCCAGAGACATGGCCGCCTCAAGTGAATCTGCAGTCTCATACAGCGCTAGGGCATCCTTCACCCTTACTGATAACCAGTTCTGTGAAGGGCTATGAAATGCGAGGTAATTTCACTTAGTGTCAGTGGACCACCTCCAAAACTCGGACCAATACTCCTCCGCCGGTTGGTCTTCCTGCTGAAGCGTATGCAGTGTGGACTCCAGGGAGATGCGGTTGGGGTCATCGTATATATTACCATGCGCAATAAAAAAAATCCTCCACCGTCTGGAGCGACTGGGAGCCAGATGGGAGAGAAAATGCCTTTGCTTGGGAGTCACCCTGAAGGAGCGAGTGTCACGCACAGTGTGGGAAGACTAAGTGCAACACAAAGGGATGAAGGGAAGGAAGTCCAGTCACTAGTGAAAGTGTGAGTGATGGTCCCCTACGAAGATCTAACAACACCCTACATGCCCTACCATCCCTAAATTGGTTCCTCACCAATTGCCGAGCAGGAAACCTAAGCCATATATTTCCCTAAAGCTAGGCTCTGGATAGGGAGTTGGAGGGGATGGTACTGGTTACTCCCCAATGAAAACTAAAGATAAAAAAGTAGACAGACAAGGGCAATGAACTTATCTTGAGCCGACTTAGAGAGGTAACACCAAACGTCCTCAAACGCTCCAGAGAGGAAGTTATCCAACTGCTATAGCTCCAAGCCTTCAAAAGGGAAAAATGTGAATATCACCAGTGACTCTCTGCAGCAAACTGGGAAACTTGAAACGTACAGGTCCAGGTGTGTCAACTAGATCTGGAGGAAGGTTATCGCTGAGCCCAAGAGTCAGAAGGATTAAGGAGGCATCTGTAATGCCAAACGCAGAGACCTTCTGCAGCCAGATGCAGAGCGACAGTCTGTTGCATCTGACACACCCGTGACAGCGAAATTATACTCACCCATTGCTCCTTGGTTCCTGAGGAACAAGGATGTAACCTGAAGTATAGTTTACAGACCTCCTTGATAAAAACAAACTTGTCATTCCTCCCAGAGAACCTTTCAGGTAAAGCGATCTTGGGCTCCACTAAGGGTTGCCTGGGAGTCATGGTCCCAATACCTGATGTGTTAGGGTGCTGAAAAACGAGTGCGTAGATCTGCCACCTCAAGGCTCAACAGCTGCAGTTGCTATGTCAGCAGTAATAGGATCCATAATTAACTAAAAACGGTTTCAGTCAGAGCTAATGCCATGATTCTGTTGTCGAGGGTCCCGGGATCCCTGTCCCCAACGCTCGGGGGCACTCTAGCTCGCCCTGCTCCTTTGATTACTTCTGAAAGTGAAGACGCCGGGGCTACATACCTTGACTTAACTCCTAAATCTGCCCTCCTTCTCTGCCCTTCCCCCACCAAGGGAAGAGGGGAATAGTAGTGTACCGCAATACACCAACCAGACTTAACAAGGCAATACGAACAGGGGTAACGGGAAAATACAAAACATACAAATGTATGCACACAAGGAACATAAGTAAACACCGGGGAGTGGAGGATGAGGATAAACCAAAGTAAAAGCAAGGGAATTATCACACACTCAAAACCTAGCAACAGTCACAGATAAATCTACCAAATGCCTTCTCCAATATCCACCAACAACCTCCAGCCATGCAGCATAAGCTACCTCTGACAATGAGTGCTAGACAGAGCCCAGATTATGTAGAAGATGGGAGTGGCTAACACAGCTGAGAGCCTTAGCTCCAAGAGCTTTCAACAGAGCAAATTAACCCCTGCACTGCCCAAAGAAATGTACATAGATTAATAAGATGGTGAATTGCCTCTCATATGATGGGAGGTTAGAAAAGTTGGGCTTGTTTAGCTTAGAAAAAGATACCTCAGAGAAGATGTCATTCATATGTATAACTATATGTGTTGTCAGTATAAAGGACTGGCAAATGACTTATTCCTTCCAAAGACCATACTAAGGATCAGGGAGCATTCATTACACTGGGGAACACAATTTTTTAAGAGTTAGGTCAGACAACTGTTCTTAATTTTTGGATGCTGAATCCAGAAATGATCTCAGTTTTTCTCTATCACATCAAGTTTTTGAACTATAGGATTTTTGTCTTCTCAAAACTATGTAAACTACTGTACCTAAAAAGTGTTGTTTTTTTTTTTTAAAATAGTACAAATATGAACAAAAAATGAAATATATAGGAAATAGGCATGACAAAGTTGTGACTACTCTTACAAGTTGCCCCGTAGCTCTATATGAGTCGAATTGTAATCAGATAACAAGTCTTATTACAGATATCAGTGCAATTGTGCTTCTTTGGCAGGAAAGTTGTGTAGGAAAAACTTGACGTGCTAGAAAAAAACTGACTACATTTTTGGAATCAGCATGCCAATTTTAGTATAAATCAGCTCAAAAACCTAACTCAACAGAAAATGTTTTTCAAATTGTTCCCCTGTGTTATTTTTGTGGAAGAAAGGGATCTTTACAGTTAAAGTAGTCAGGATGTGGAATACCAACCGCAACAGGTAGTAATGGCTGACAGTAAAACAGAATTTATGCAAGGGCCAGATACACAGAACATTGGTGTCACGGATGTGTCAAAGGCTGCAGACCATTTTCTTGCATCTGTCTGCAGAAGGTCTCAGTAGTTTGCCTTGCAGACAAGTGGCCACCTCCCCCGCTGCTAATGGCCACACCTGGACCTGAGTGTTGATATACTTGCTGCTTGCAAGCGCGGGTGTTATTTTCTATTTGAATTTCCCTGTTGAGACTTGGAGCAGTAGCAGTTGGCGATTGTCTTTTTTGAGTTTGGAGGATGTTGGTGTTTCTCTCTGAATGTTCTCAAGCTAAGTCTATCCCAGTTGTGTTTAGCAGTAGAGGGGATTGACTAGCTCTCATCCGGTTCTAGCTGGGGCAGGGCATATTGCCAGGGTCAGGCAGCAATTAGGTATCGTGCTCGGCGATAGGTGCGGAAGCTATATAGGGGCGATAGGACAGAGGGTGACGTTAGATTGGTCTAGGGATTTCCACTCCCCCCTTCCCTAGTGTTTGGTTCCTCTTCCCTTATCTCTATGTTGCACGTAATCTGTCCTACACTGCGCATGACAATTGAGGGTTCTAGTTAATTTAATGATTTAATGACAAAATGTACAATTGGTGGATAAATACTGAACTTCATGGACCATGGTTTTTTTTTCAACCTATATAACTATTTGTAAAATGTGTGTACCATATTCTGATTGGTCAAGAGTGATTTTAAATAGGTGTGACTGAATACTGATATCTCTATGACTAAGGGCGCAGTTAGCGCCGGAAAGGCAGAACATGTTTTAATGGATCAAAAATAAAGAATTTGGTTTTTATAAGTGGACATACCGTTTATCTCTAAAAGGACATACACTGATGAGCAGAAGTGTAACAATGTTCTGACTCTCAGACTCCATATCTCACCATCTCATACATACAGTGCCTTGCGAAAGTATTCGGCCCCCTGGAACTTTTCATCCTTTTCCCACATTTCATGCTTCAAACATAAAGATACCAAATGTCAATTTTTGGTGAAGAAACAACAACAAGTGGAACACAATTGTGAAGTTGAATGAAATTTATTGGTTATTTTAAATTTTTGGGGAAATTCAAAAACTGAAAAGTGGGACGTGCAATATTATTCGGCCCCTGTAACTTAATACTTTGTTGCGCCCCTTTTGCTGCGATTACAAGTCTCTTGGGGTTTGTCTCTATCAGTTTTGTACATGGAGAGACTGAAATTCTCGCCCGTTCTTCCTTGGCAAACAGCTGGAGCTCAGTGAGGTTTGATGGAGGTCGTTTGTGAACAGCAGATTTCAGCTCTTTCCACAGATTCTCCATTGGATTGAGGTCTGGACTGTGACTTGGCCATTCTAACACCTGGATACGGTTATTTGTGAACCATTCCACTGTAGATTTTGCTTTATGTTTGGGATCATTGTCTTGTTGAAACACAAATCTCCGTCCCAGTCTCAGGTCTTTTGCAGAGTCCAACAGGTTTTCTCCAGGAATGGTCCTGTATTTGGCTCCATCCATCTTCCCATCAATTTTAACCATCTTCTGTCCCTGCTGAAGAAAAGCAGGCCCAAACCATGATTCTGCCACCACCATGTTTGACAGTGGGGATGGTGTGTTCAGGTGATGAGCTGTGTTGCCTTTACGTCAAACATATCATGTGACATTGTTGCCAAAAAGTTTGATTTTGGTTTAATCTGACCAGAGCACCATCTTCCACATGTTTGGTGTTTCCCAGGAGGCTTGTTGTTTATGGATATCTTTGAGAAATGCCTTCCTTCTTCCCACTCTTCCATAAAGGCCAGATTTGTGCAGTGTACGACTGATTGTTGTCCTATGGACAGACTGTCCCACCTCAGCTGTAGATCTCTGCAGCTCATCCACAGTGATCATGGGCCTATTGGCTGCATCTCTGATCAGTCTTCTCCTTGTTTGAGATGAAAGTTTAGAGGGACGGCCGGGTCTTGGTAGATTTGCAGTGGTATGATACTCCTTCCATTTCAATATGATCGCTTGAACAGTGCTCCTTGGGATGTTTAAAGTTTTGGAAATCATTTTGCATCCAAATCCGGCTTTAACCTTCTCCACAACAGTATCACGGACCTGCCTGTTGTATTCCTTGGTCTTCATGATGCTCTCTGTGCTTCACACAGAACCCTGAGACTATCACAGAGCAAGAGATAGGATTACACACAGGTGGATTATATTTATCATCATTAGGCGTTTAGGACGACATTGGATCATTCAGAGATCCACAATGAACTTCTGCACTGAAAGTAAAGGGGACGAATAATATTGCACGCCCCACTGTTCAGTTTTTGAATTTCCACTAAAATTTAAAATAACCAATAAATTTTGTTCGACTTCCACGTGTTGATGATTCACCACCAAAAATTTACATTTGGTAACTTTACGTTTGAAGCAAGATATGTGGGAAAAGGTTGAAAAGTTCCAGGGGCCGAATACTTTCGCAAGGCACTGTAAATGTAACTTGCAGCTCTTTAGCATATGATTAGTTCTGCAGATTGTCATCATGTCACTGCATTGTGACTGTTTTGCTCTTGCTGGTGGAATATTGAAGGTTTCTCCACCAACATAGAAGAGGATTCTTTACTGTTAGGGCAGTGAGAATCTGGAATTGCTTGCCTGAGGAGGTGGTGATGGCGAACTCAGTCGAGGGGTTCAAGAGAGGCCTGGATGTCTTCCTGGAGCAGAACAATATTGTATCATACAATTATTAGGTTCTGTAGAAGGACGTAGATCTGGGGATTTATTATGATGGAATATAGGCTGAACTGGATGGACAAATGTCCTTTTTCATCCTTGATAACTATGTTACTTTGTTACTTTGTAACCTACCAGCATTCATTTTCTAGACCTAGAGTTAAGGGCGGATAATGGAGAAAACCTGTTAGAAATCTTAGCTTACAGCAAATTAGCAGCCAGTAACACCATTTTACAAGCTGGATCATGACATTAGCCTCACAAAAAAGAACACACCATTAGCAGAACTAATAAGAACCAAAGGTAATTGCTCTACAGCTAATTGTTTGGTGTGTGATTGTCCAGAAGACGATATCCACATTGGTCCCTTACAATTGCTACTGAACGTGTACAGAACATGGATCGTAAAACACGTCTTACACATCGAAGGTTCGGAATACCAGCATCAACAATAAAGTTACCCTTTCAACTACCTATAACAAACCAAAGAAAAAAATGGATTGCGGAGCAATAATTAAAATAGAATTTTTTATTGATGATTGTATCAAAGGAATTTTGTCATCAAAAAAATAAATACATAGAAAAAAGTAAGAAACGAGAAAAAAAAAAAAAAAGAGTTGAGTGACACCTTAGTGCCGCGTCCAAACGCAGTTGGTGTGATCATAAGGGCATAATTAGACCACATACATATGGATATGCGCATACAATTCACAAGATAAGCGGCAGAGTAAACAATTAAATGTACAGGCAAATGGTAGCAGCAATTAGTTCTGGAAGTTCATAAGGGCCTCATTCCCAATATAACAGCATAAAGTGGCAGGTGCATAATGCTTATGGACATCCAAATGAAAGACGCTCATAAAAAGGAAAGCCTAACCATGAACAAAGCAGCTTAATCAGGTCCAATTACAATGCATTACAGATCCATGAGCCATAGATAAAAAATAATAATTAAAGTGGTAAAAATAGAAACATCCATGAAAAACCAACCTTAGTATAGGACGTGCTGAGCAAACCCCAACGCGCGTTTCGCTATTGTGCTTCCTCGGGGGGCGTCGTAAAACACGTCTTACACATAGGAAGGTTCGGAATACTAGCATCAACAATAAAGTTACCTTTTCAACTACCTATAGTTGCCAATATGACAATAGTGTCCATCATTAAGAAATACGCTCCAGTGCTTTTTCAGGATGATTCGCAAAAAAAATCCTCAGTGAGAACATGCGTTTTGTGGCTGGGAAAGCACCCAGCCTAGGCTTAGTGGCGTAGGAAAGGGGGTGCGGGGGGGGCGGTCCGCCCCGGGCGGCACAATGCTGGGGGCGGCCGGCGCTGCAGGAGAAGATAAAAAAAAAAAAAAAAAGACGCCCCTTTAAATCTTCGGGCGGCGCCGTCCGCCGCCACGACCAGGGCCAGCTCCCCCCACCCCCGGGTCCCGCCCCCGCCCCCCGCTCTAATACTCACCTCTCCTGGTTCCTGCGGCGCCGGCAGCTGCAGCGTCCTCTGACTCTGCGACGTCTCAGAGCAGAGGGCGCGATGACGTCACTACTGTGCGCGCCGCTCTGCCCCTCTGTCCTGAGCGTCGCAGAGCCGGAGAGACGCTGACTGCACCGGACCTGCGCTGGGAACGGGAGAGGTGAGGATTTTACTTTTTTTTTTTTTTCTTTATGGCTGGGGCAATGCTGGACACACTGGGGCAATACTGGAGACCATGGGGCAGAATGCTGGACACACTGGGGCAATACAGGAGACCATGGGGCAGATTGCTGGACACACTGGGGCAATACAGGAGACTATGGGGCAGATTGCTGGACACACTGGGGCAATACAGGAGACCATGGGGCAGATTGCTGGACACACTGGGGCAATACTGGAGACCATGGGGCAGAATGCTGGACACACTGGGGCAATACAGGAGACCATGGGGCAGATTGCTGGACACACTGGGGCAATACAGGAGACCATGGGGCAGATTGCTGGACACACTGGGGCAATACAGGAGACCATGGGGCAGATTGCTGGACACACTGGGGCAATACAGGAGACCATGGGGCAGATTGCTGGACACACTGGGGCAATACTGGAGACCATGGGGCAGATTGCTGGACACACTGGGGCAATACTGGAGACCCTGGGGCAGATTGCTGGACACACTGGGGCAATACAGGAGACTATGGGGCAGATTGCTGGTCACACTGGGGCAATACTGGAGACCCTGGGGCAGATTGCTGGACACACTGGGGCAATACTGGAGACCATGGGGCAGATTGCTGGACACACCGGGGCAATACTGGAGACCATGGGGCAGAATGCTGGACACACTGGGGCAATACAGGAGACCATGGGGCAGATTGCTGGACACACTGGGGCAATACTGGAGACCCTGGGGCAGATTTCTGGACACATTGAGGCAATGCTGGAGACCCTGGGGCAGACTTCTGGACACACTGGGGCAATGCTGGACACTGGGGCAGATTGCTGGACACACTGGGGGTAATATACTGGACACACTGGGGCAATGCTGGACACTGGGGGTAATATGCTGGACACACTGGGGCAGATTGCTGGACACACTGAGGGCAGATTGCTGGACACACTGGGGGTAATATGCTGGACATACTGGGGCAGATTGCTGGACACACTGGGGGTAATATGCTGGACACACTGGGGCAGATTGCTGGACACACTGGGGGTAATATGCTGGACACACTGGGGCAGATTGCTGGACAACATGGGGGTAATATGCTGGACACACTGGGGCAGATTGCTGGACAACATGGGGGTAATATGCTGGACACACTGGGGGCAGGACTTGAGGCATGGGCAGAATGTAGATACGGGGCATGATTGGAGACACGGGGCATGATTGGAGACACGGGGCAGGATTGGATCATGGGGCAGGACGGATACGATGGAGGCTGGTGGGGCAGGATGGGGAGATCATATGGGGTAGAATGGATACTCATGAGGGCAGGATACGACAACATATGGCTGGAGCCAGGAATGAGATAAACGGGGCCAGGGTGGGGAATATTATTACCATAGGGGATAATTAAGGGATATTATTACTGCAGTGATGTATTTATTTTATTTTTTGAGTATACTGTTTTAAATGGGGGGGCGGTCCTGTTACTGTGCAGAGTGACACTATATCGCCTTTTTTTCTTCATGTGATGTAATGTAGAAGTTGTGAAAAATTAAGTAATGTGTTCTGCAAGCGGAGCTCGAGATAACTGTGTTATTTCCTGCAGAAACGAGTCCTGGCTGGAAGGAATGATGGCGGTCTGTGCTGGATGAAAGATGAAGGACTTCACCTAGAGACGTCACTGGTGAGTCAGTGTTACCTATACACTGACACTATACACTGTATACTATATAGAGGTCCTGTGTATAATGTCACCAGTGATCTCTGTATTACCTCTACACAGACACTGCATACTAAGTACAGATCTCCTGTGAATACTGGCACTTATGGTGATAGTATTGTGGGTTTTTTTTTATTACTGATCAGTATTGTAGTATTCAGTCACTATGTGGTGGTAATATGTGGTCTGGAAATGGTGCGGTGGTATTTGTCCCTTGTATGTAGTATTATTCGGTCACTATGTGGCCTGGTCATGGTGTGGTGGTATTAAGTCACAGGTGTGGCATGTGGGGGTGACACCATTAGGCCCAGTTTAAGTTCTACAAAACAGGAAAACCATTATTGGTAACCTTTGTGTGTATTGAGCTGGGGGGGGGGGATGGGGGGGGGCGCCAAACTCGGGATCAGCCCCGGGCGGCAAAAGCTCTAGCTACGCCTCTGCCTAGGCTCAATACTTTCTCCCATTCTTTTTCAGAGTAGAACCGATAAACCTCCAACACAACCGTGGGTGATCTATTTGGGGGCATGCACCGCATGTAAAGTTCACTATGTGGGTTGTACAACAGGGCAGTTAAAAACACGGATCCGCAGACATTTGTCTGATGTCGTTAGCCCCAAGCGGTTAATTTCTCTGGTTTCCAAACATTTCTCGAGGATCCACGGTGGAGATATCGCTTGTTTAAGATTTTAAGGGATCAAAAAAGTGTGCAAACCCTTAGGCCGGCCTCACACTAGCGAGTTTTACGGACGTAAGAGCGCAGAAACTACGTCCGTAAAACTCGCAAAACATACGTCCCAATTATTATCTATGCCCCTGCTCCTATCTGCCGTATTAAACTGATCAGTATTATACGGCTTTCTATGGCCGTAGAAAATCGCAGCATGCTGCGTTTGTCACCGTACTGCACAAATAAAACGTCAATGAAAGTCTATGGAAGCCCCAAAAATACGGATCACACACGGACCAGCAGTGTGACTTGCGAGGAATACGCAGCGGTGTTAGAGAGAAAAGCCGGCAATTCAGTGCGGTGTACAGTAAAATCACACTGACAGCTTACAGTAGAATAGGTAGAATAAATGTGTACACATAGCATAGGTATATATGTATATATATATATATATATATATATGTATATATATTTATTACTTCATACAGCGCTAGATAGCTTTAAAGCCAGTAATTCAATTTTGCTTTCTCCTTCCTAAACCCGACATGATATGAGACATGATTACATACAGTAAACCATCTCATATCACCATTTTTTTGCATATTCCACACTACTAATGTCAGTAGTGTGTCTATGCAAAATTTGGCCGTTCTAGCTATTAAATTAAAGGGTTAAATGACGGAAAAAAATTGGCGTGGGCTCCCGCGCAATTTTCTCCGCCAGAGTAGTAAAGCCAGTGACTGAGGGCAGATATTAATAGCCTGGAGAGGGTCCACGGTTATTGGCCCCCCCCCTGGCTAAAAACATCTGCCCCCAGCCACCCCAGAAAAGGCACATCTGGAAGATAAGTCTATTCTGGCACTTGGCCACTCTCTTCCCATTCCCGTGTAGCGGTGGGATATGGGGTAATGAAGGGTTAATGCCACCTTGCTATTGTAATTATAATTATGACACCTATCCATTATTAATCCAATACTAGTAAAGGGTTAAAAAATACACAAACACATTATTAAAAATTATTTTAATGAAATAAAAACAAAGGTTGTTGTAATAATTTATTCTACGCCCAATCCAATCACTGAAGACCCTCAATCTGTACCAAAAAAAACAAAACCAACAATATCCATACCTTCCGAAGATCTGTAAAGTCCAACGATGTAAATCCATCTGAAGGGGTTAAAATATTTTGCAGCAAGGAGTACGGCTAGTGCAGCGTTGTTCCTGGCTGCAAAACCCCAGGGAATGAAGGTAAAGTAGGTCAATCACCTATATTTACCTTCATTTGTGGTGAGGCGCCCTTTGCTGGCTGTTCCTAGATCGTGGGAACTTTCCTAGAAAGCTCCCAGGCTCGAGATCATAAGAGGGCGCCCTCTGCTGGTTGTCCTCATATGAACTCGAGCCTGGGAGCTTCGCAAATGAAGGTAAATATAGGGCATTGACCTACTTTACCTACATTCTCCGGGTTTTGCAGACATGAGCAACGTTGCATTAGCAAAGTTCGTGCCTGCAAAATATTTTAGCCCCTTCAGATGGATTTACATCGTTGGACTTTATAGATCTGCGGAAGGTAAGGATATTGTTGGTTTATTATGTTTTTTTTGTTACAGAACGAGGGTCTTCAGTGATTGGATTGGGCGTTCAATAAAATATTAAAACAACCTTTGTTTTTATTTCATTAAAATAATTTTTAATAATGTGTGTGTGTGTTTTTTTTAACCCTTTACTAGTATTGGATTAATAATGGATAGGTGTCATAATTGAAGCCTCTCCATTATTAATTAGGCTTAATGTCACCTTATAATAGCAAGGTGGCATTAACCCTTCATTACCCCATATCCCACCGCTACACGGGAATGGGAAGAGAGTGGCCAAGTGCCAGAATAGGCGCATCTTCCAGATGTGCCTTTTCTGGGGTGGCTGGGGGCAGATATTTTTAGCCAGGGGGGGCCAATAACCGTGGACCCTCTCCAGGCTATTAATATCTGCCCTCAGTCACTGGCTTTACTACTCTGGCGGAGAAAATTGTGCGGGAGCCCACGCCAATTTTTTCCGCCATTTAACCCTTTAATAGCTAGAACGGCCAAATTTTGCACATACACACACTACTGACATTAGTAGTGTGGAATATGCAAAAAAATGGTGATATGAGATGGTTTACTGTATGTAATCATGTCTCATATCATGTCGGGTTTAGGAAGGAGATAGCAAAAGCCGGTAATTGAATTACCGTCTGTAAAGCTATCTAGCGCTGTATGAAATATTAATATATATACATATATGTGTCTACTGACTATAACTATATATATATATATATATATATATATATATATATATATATATATATATAAATATATATATATATATATACACACATACAGTATATATGTTTTGTTTTTTTTTGACACATGGATCCCTTGTATGTCCGTATGTCGGTTTTGCAAGCCTGCGATAAAAACACGCAGTACGGATGCCATACGGATTACATACGGAGGATGCCATGCGCAAAATACGCTGACACACCCTGCCTACGGAGGAGCTACGGACCACTATTTTGGGGACTTTTCAGCGTATTACGGCCGTAAAAAAAACGGACCGTATTTTCATACGCTGAGTGTGAAGCCGGCCTTACTGGGGAAGATCAAACAGAAACTACTTAATAGAGAATCTTTTTGGATTTTATGTTAGAAACCAGATCTCCAGGTGGTTTTAAGACAGGATCTCATTCTCCAATATTAAGTATCTCTTTACTTGTATATGAGTTTGTCATTATCTGTTATACTTGACATCTGATTTTAATATGTGTTGCATTTTTATTTTTGTATGAGCACTTGTCTTGATATTTCTTTGGATGGCATGTAATGTTCCTTCATTGGATACCACATTATGGCAATGTCCATGATCTGATTTTCAACTGTTTAAATTCCGGACTGTTCAGACAGCAAGTAGACTATGGTTAAGACGCTGTCTAAACGCGTAGACCTCCCTTTTGCACTACTATATTGCCATCAAGTTCTTTATGGAGCATTTTATATGGCTAAATTAAAAGCTAAGTTTTAATTATATACAAGTTTCTTCGCTGAATTCCTCTTGCCTTTTCTTAATCTTTTTCTTCCAGAATACTACAAATTGTAACCTGTTCTCACATTCCCTCACAGCCCTCTCCTGGTTCTCCTCCTACCTCTCTGACTGCTCCTTCACTGTATCTTTTGCCGGCTCCTCTTCCTCTCCTCGTCCCCTTACTATCGGGGTTCCGCAGGGCTCAGTCCTGGGCCCCCTCCTCTTCTCTCTATACACTGCCCCTATTAGACAAACAATCAGCAGATTTGGGTTCCAGTACCATCTCTATGCTGACGACACCCAATTATACACTTCTTCTCCCGACATCACCCCTACCCTAATTCAAAATACCAAGGATTGTCTGTCTGCTGTCTCTAACATCATGTCCTCCCTCTACCTGAAAATAAATCTCTCCAAAACTGAACTTCTTGTGTTTCTCCCTTCTACTAACCTCACTCTACCCAACATCGAAATTACCCTGGAGGGTTCAACCATAACTCCCCTGCAGCATGCCCGCTGTCTTGGGGTCATATTAGACACCGAACTTTCCTTTACTCCCTATACCCAATCACTCACTCGCTCCTCAAGTAAATAAGGCAGCACACTGCAGCGCCAAAACATGCAAATATGAAACACGAAAATTGAACTGCATTACTGCACTAGAAATATGAAAAATGAGAGCGTTTAGCGCACAAAAATGGCCAATTTTATGTGTACCTGGTAGTCACATTAGGGCTGACGGTCAGGTTTTTGAAATGTATTCTTCAGCCTTCTGATTGAGCACTCCGCCTCCTAGCCACATGTGTTTTAATTACAGCAGGTCCAATACCCCTCCATAGAGAGAGAGAATTTTAGTCTAGGAAGAGGTTTCACATGTACCCATTCAGATGGAGACGTTTATTCTCACCGAGGTAAGGCAAGTGTAGGACCTGGTATAAGAGAGATGCCGTAAAGGGGCTACCAGGTACACATAAAATTGGCCATTTTTATGCGCTAAACGCTCTCATTTTTCATATTTCTAGTGCAGTAATGCAGTTCAATTTTCGTGTTTCATATTTGCATGTTTTGGCGCTGCAGTGTGCTGCCTTATTTACTTGACTATGTACGAGTTGGCGACTCTAGGTTCAGCACCTGTTCACACTTAGTCTATGTTTGCATGTGACGGTCAGGTTTTTGAAATGCATTCACTCGCTCCTGTCACCTGCATCTTAAAAACATCTCCAGAATCCGACCTTTTCTCACCTTTGAAACTGCTAAGACTCTTACTGTCGCTCTCATTCATTCCCTTCTGGACTACTGCAACTCTCTTCTGATCGGTCTTCCTCTTACCAAACTTTCTCCTCTCCAATCCATCTTGAATGCGGCAGCCAGGGTCATATTTCTGTCCAGCCACTTCACCGATGCCTCCATCTTGTGCCAGTCATTACACTGGCTACCCATTCACTACAGGGTCCAGTATAAACTCATCTCTCTCACCCACAAAGCTCTGCACAGTTCTGCACCGCCTTATATCTCCTCTCTCATCTCCATCTATCGCCCTACACGTGCCCTCCATTCTACAAATGACCTAAGACTAACATCCCCCGTAATCCGAACCTCGCACCTCCGTCTCCAAGACTTCTCTCGTGCTGCGCCAGCTCTCTGGAATGCACTTCCCCAGACGATCAGACTGATACCTAGCCCCGACCTATTCAAGCTCGCTTTAAAAACCCATCTCTTCAAACAAGCCTACCACATCAGCTACTCAGTAAACTAACTTTGTCCTGTTCCCTCCTTCCAAATATTACTCTGAATCTGCACCCTAGTTAGTAACATAGTTAGTAAGGCCAAAAAAGACATTTGTCCATCCAGTTCAGCCTATATTCCATCATAATAAATCCCCAGATCTACGTCCTTCTACAGAACCTAATAATTGTATGATACAATATTGTTCTGCTCCAGGAAGACATCCAGGCCTCTCTTGAACCCCTCGACTGAGTTCGCCATCACCACCTCCTCAGGCAAGCAATTCCAGATTCTCACCGCCCTAACAGTAAAGAATCCTCTTCTATGTTGGTGGAAAAACCTTCTCTCCTCCAGACGCAAAGAATGCCCCCTTGTGCCCGTCACCTTCCTTGGTATAAACAGATCCTCAGCGAGATATTTGTATTGTCCCCTTATATACTTATACATGGTTATTAGATCGCCCCTCAGTCATCTTTTTTCTAGACTAAATAATCCTAATTTCGCTAATCTATCTGGGTATTGTAGTTCTCCCATCCCCTTTATTAATTTTGTTGCCCTCCTTTGTACTCTCTCTAGTTCCATTATATCCTTCCTAAGCACCGGTGCCCAAAACTGGACACAGTACTCCATGTGCGGTCTAACTAGGGATTTGTACAGAGGCAGTATAATGCTCTCATCATGTGTATCCAGACCTCTTTTAATGCACCCCATGATCCTGTTTGCCTTGGCAGCTATTCATCCTATTCATACTATTCATCTGTCTCCACACCCTCCATGCACACGACTATTGCACTTAAACACACGGGCTGATGACCGGATCATGCAGCTTTATATGAAAATCCCTATTTATTATAATTGCCAGACCTGAAATAACGAGCACTTTTCACCTATTGTGTCCTCCCCATTTCCTTGTAGATTGTAAGCTGTGAGCAGGGACCTCACCCCTAATGTCACTGTTTAAATGGTCTTAACTTGTACTGAATGTATTGTCTGTACATGTCCCCGCTTAATTGTAAAGTGCTGCGGAATATGTTGGCGCTATATAAATAAAAATTATTATTATTCTCTAATATCTCAGTGTGTTTTTAGGTTGATTCCCAAGTGAAAGGTCACTGGTTTGAATCGAGGAGCAGCCATGAAGAAGATTTTCCAAGAAAAGAGACAAAGCATCATCCAGCTCATTGATAGCGGTCTCTTGGCCAAGAAAATTGCCAAACTGCATCATGTCAGCACCATGACAGGTGGAAGAATACACAATGAAGTCAGTTCATCAATTCAAAAACAACAAAAGGTGGACATCCAGGCAAAATATCAGAGTCATCTGGTCGGCTCATCCTAAGGTCTATCAGTTCTGGTGCAACAAACCCGGCAGTGGAGGTGGCTCGTATGCTTCAGAATAGTGAGATCACAGACGTTCATGCAAAAAAAGTAAGAGAAGTGGACATTAGATTGGAAATGGGTGGTTTGGACTAATGAGGCGAAAGTAAATAGACTAAGCTCGGTTAGCTACAAATGGTTCTGGAAGAAACAAGGGAAAAAGGGACTAACGGATCATGAAATTGAAAAATGTCAAGTTCGGTGGAGGAAGCCTGATGATATGGGGTTGTTTTACAGCCAGAGGCGCTGGATAATTGATCAGGATCGATGGATGTCTCAATGCTGAGCTATATGTGAGCATACTACAAGTTACTGTGTATATGTAGGAGAGAAGACCGGGCTACGGGTGCTGACAGGGCACCAAGTCCGGAACTGCTGGGGCTGCATCTACTCTTGCAGGGGGGAAGGAGATTGAGGACGGAGCAAACCTTGAACCTGGACAGAAGGGGTGTGGTGAGCCAGGAAGGTATAAAAGGGTTTGCGTGGGCAAAAGAGAGGGACTTCCCGCCAGAGAGAGGAGTCAGGGTGGACTGGCACTGAACTGCGGGGAAAGAGGCGGCGTAGTAGCGAGCGCAACTGGGTACAGTGAGAACTCCGGGGTTTCAGCGGGCGTGCGGAGGAGCACACGCCGAGTGGAGGATTGCGGTGAACATCACTTGGTGGAGCTGCGGCATAATGGACTAGGGGCTCAGCGGATAAGACCGCTGACCGTCCGCTGCTGCCAGAAGTCAGGACAGTTCGTTACACGGGGAAGCTGGAAGAACTCATCACCGGCCTCAGCCAGCGGATGACCAACCATCTGATGACCAACCATCTGATCCAGAAGTGGAAACAGACAGTGGATTCACGCTATGTGGAATTGATATATAGACTGCCATTCTGAATGACATTTCTCCCTTGTTTTTCCCTCATCCTTTATTCGATTATTTTCTGTTGCTCCCTGGAAGGAGGTTACATCTGTTTTGATAAAATAAGTAATTGCTAACCCCTGCTCTGTGCGTCTGTGTCACGGTGTCACATATACTCTAGTAATATGGGTATGAAAAGGACGATGTAGTGTTCTAGCAGGACTACAACCTGAAGCATACGGAAAGATTGGAGAGGAAATGGTTCCATGACAATGAAGTAGAGGTGCTGGATGGTCCTCACAGTCCCCAGATCTCAACCCAATCCAACACTTGTGGGTGGAGGTGAAGAATAAGCTGTATACAGAGGTGACCAGTGTGCACCGACATGGGGAATGTGAAGAACAGACCTGGGATCAGATATCAGACAACACGTGTGAATCTGATGGAGAGCAGAAGGATTCAGGTCGTTGTGAAAGCCAAAGATGGATTTACAAAATACTAACAAAATAATAAAAATTACAATTCAGATTTTTAGGAGCAAAACAGTAACAATGCAGTGACATGACAAGTATTTGCATAACTAATCATATGCTAAATAGCTGCCAGTCACATTTATGTATGAGAAAAAAGATGATTGTCTATAAAATGATGGCGGTCTCACGTTCCAAGCAGCAGTGGAGGGTGAGATATGGAGCCTGAAAGTCAAGAGGTCAAAACATTGTTGCCCTTTATCTCATCACTGTGAATTATTCTGCGAGTCATCAATTGAAACTAATCTCACAGTGAGAAATCTTTAATATATAGGTTCAAAATAAACTTTTTTGTAATAAGCACCACTATCTACCCTTATTAGCTATAACCACCTTACTGTTTACCCTGATTTTCTATAACTGCCACAGTGTCCCCATCTTAAGCCTGATTTGTATCTTAAAGGGAACCTGTCGCCCCCAAAATCGAAGATGAGCTAAGCCCACCAGCATCGGGGGCTTATCTCCAGCATTCTGTAATGCATTCTGTAATGCTGTAGGTAAGCCCCCGATGTAACCTGAAAGATGAGAAAAAGAGGTTAGATTATACTCACCTGGGCAGTCCGGTCTGGGGCCTCCCATCTTCTTACGATGACGTCCTCTTCTTGTCTTCACACTGCGGCTCTGGCACAGGCGTACTTTGTCTGGCCTGTTGAGGGCAGAGCAAAGTACTGCAGTGCGCAGGCGCTGGGCCTCTCTGACCTTTCCCGGCGCCTGCACACTGCAGTACTTTGCTCTGCCCTCAACAGGAGCCGCAGCGTGAAGACAAGAGGACGTCATCCTATGAAGATGGGAGGCCCCGGACCGGACCGTGACGCCCATCGGATCGGACCACCTGCCCAGGTGAGCATAATCTAACCTCTTTTTCTCATCTTTCAGGATTTATCGGGGGCTTATCTACAGCATTATTGCATTACAGAATGAGGAGATAAGCCCCTGATGCCGGTGGGCTTAGCTCACCTTCGATTTTGGGGGTGACGGGTTCTCTTTAAGTGTACCCCTCCACGCTGCCCTTTTCCATACTGGGCCCCCTCTTGACAATGTCTCCTCACACTGTGTCCCATGTATGCTGCCTTGTATTTATACTGTGCCTTATCTTAAACACTCCCCTCCATACTTTCCCCTCTCTATACTGATGCCCCACATTACCCTTTTTTAATACTGTGTCCCTTCATACTTTTCCCCAACACTGTGCCTTCTTACACCCCCTCAATAATGTCACCTCACATTATTCCCCCTCACACTTCCAACCATATAGTAACCTCATTGTTGTCCTTCAAATAGGGTTCCTTTGTAAGGGCAGTCAGAGACGGTCGTGTAGTCCGGTTCTGTTGTCTCTTCTCCCTGAAACACCTCTTGTAAATGGATATCCTTCCCATGTGCGCTGTGTTGCGGTATTACTTCTGCTGTTACTTGCTGGCTGGAAGCCTCTGCTACAGCTGAGTACTCAGGACTAGGATTAATAACACACATAGACCTTGGGTCTGGTTTATCAGGTTCGGTTAGACTGTACAGTTCAGATACATTAGGCCCCCTCCGGTTGATGTTCCCATAAAACAGTACTCTTCAAGGTCCTGCCTTCGAACTGTCCCCACCTCAAAAGGTTCTATTGGCACTAGGGATTCCCTGTCTGGCGATGTGACTGTACATAAATAGGGACAGGGGCTCTGCACTGTCCCTAGGGCTGGGACCCTAACTATCCCTGCTCCCTGCACAGAGCGAAGCTTGGTCCACTCAATATGAGACCTGCACAGAGATAAGCAAAAAGAAGGCGCCCACCAAAACTCTCAGCCCGGGCAAGGAGGGCATTAGAGAGGCAGCACAGAGACCAAAGGTAACCCTGAAGGAGCTGCAGAGTTCCCAGCGGAGACTGGAGTATCTGTCCATACAACCACAATAAAGTTGAAAACTCCATAGAGGTGACTTTTATGGAAGAGGCGGCAGTAAAAAGCCTTTACTTACACAAATTGTAAGGCTCGTTTTGAGTTCGCCAAACACATATGGGAGACTCCGCAAACGTATGAGGGAAGGTGCTGTGGTCAGATGAGACCGAAATTTAACTTTTTGTCCTCCAAGGTAAACGGTTTTGGTCACCAAGATGAACTCTGTTGGCTTGTTTGGCGCCAGGAATAGTGTTTATCACCCCAAGAACACCATTTTTTTCGACAGCAGAGACAGGGAAAATGGTCCAAATCAAGGAGAAGATGGATGATGCGAAATACAGGATGTTCTTGAGCAAAACCTGTTTCATTTTGTCAGTGATTTGAGACTGGGACAGAGGTTCACCTTCAAACAAGACAATGACCCAAAGCAAACTGCTAAAGCAACACTCGAGTGGGGTAAGAGGAAACGTGTAAATGTTCTGGAGCGGCCGAGTCACAGCCCAGACTTTAATCCACTGGAGAATCTGTGGTCAGACGTGAAGGAAGAGGAAACATCTAACCTGGAGGAGCTGGAGCGTTTTGGCTTAAGGAAAGGGCAAAAATCCCAGTGGCCAGATGTGGTCATCTCATAGACTTATCCAAAGCGACTTGTGGCTGTAATTGCTGCACAATGAGGCTCTACAAAGAACTGACTTTAGGAGGTGAGTAGTTATGCACACTGAAGTTTTCAGTTGTGTCCTATTTGTCATGGGCTTCACAACAAAAAGAAAACTAAATGTTCACAGTTGCCGGCATGTTCTCTACATGAACTGATGCAAACACTCAATAAAAAGTGAAATTCCAGGTTGTGAGGAAGCAAAACACGAAAAGTGCCAAGAGGGTAAATACTTTCCGCAGGCCACTGTATATGACACCTGCACGCCCACTCTCAATGTGAGACATGCACAGAGACAAGCCTATCCTGCATGATTTGTTGGGGGTCACTTACCTGTTTCTGGACATCTTTTTTGCCTGTGCGTCTCCACACCTGGACTCTGAGTATCGCATCTTATCAATATTGTCAGTAACCAGGGGAAAACTGGTTGTACTTCATTCCTCTCCCATTCTAGTCTACCACTGAAGGGTTAACAAGCAGCAGACCCGGATTTTCCACCATGCCCAGTATAGATATGTAATACACTCAGAGACAAGGTGTATACCATTACTAGGGACAAAGAGCTCACGCCAGCAGCACCCATGACTCCCTGTCAAGAGACATTGTTGGCCGGGCAAAAAGGCCCTTTATGCTGTGCAAGAATTTACCTCCATTACTCATCCCAGATTCGAGATCAAAAGTCCCATTGGTGAGTAATCTCAACAGTGTGACGGCTCTTACGGTACAGACCCCTATAGTGTGACCGCTCTTACAGTACAGAGCTCTATAGTGACCGCTCTTACAGTACAGAGCTCTATAGTGTGACCGCTCTTACAGTACACAGCTCTATAGTGACCGCTCTTACGGTACAGAGCTCTATAGTGTGACCGCTCTTACGGTACAGAGCTCTATAGTGTGACCGCTCTTACAGTACAGAGCTCTATAGTGACCGCTCTTACGGTACAGAGCTCTATAGTGTGACCGCTCTTACGGTACAGAGCTCTATAGTGTGACCGCTCTTACAGTACAGAGCTCTATAGTGTGACCGCTCTTACAGTACAGAGCTCTATAGTGTGACCGCTCTTACAGTACAGAGCTCTATAGTGTGACCGCTCTTACAGTACAGAGCTCTATAGTGTGACCGCTCTTACAGCACAGAGATCTATAGTGACCGCTCTTACAGTACAGAGCTCTATAGTGTGACCGCTCTTACGGTACAGAGCTCTATAGTGTGACCGCTCTTACAGTACAGAGCTCTATAGTGTGACCGCTCTTACAGTACAGAGCTCTATAGTGTAACCGCTCTTACAGTACAGAGCTCTATAGTATGACCGCTCTTACGGTACACAGCTCTATAGTGACCGCTCTTACGGTACAGAGCTCTATAGTGTGACCGCTCTTACAGCACAGAGCTCTATAGTGTGACCGCTCTTACAGCACAGAGCTCTATAGTGTGACCGCTCTTACAGTACAGAGCTCTATAGTGTGACCGCTCTTACAGTACAGAGCTCTATAGTGTGACCTCTCTTACAGTACAGAGCTCTATAGTGTGACCGCTCTTACAGCACAGAGCTCTATAGTGTGACCGCTCTTACAGTACAGAGCTCTATAGTGTGACCGCTCTTACGGTACAGAGCTCTATAGTGTGACCGCTCTTACGGTACAGAGCTCTATAGTGTGACCGCTCTTACGGTACAGAGATCTATAGTGTGACCGCTCTTACGGTACAGAGCTCTATAGTGTGACCGCTCTTACGGTACACAGCTCTATAGTGACCGCTCTTACGGTACAGAGCTCTATAGTGTGACCGCTCTTACGGTACAGAGCTCTATAGTGTGACCGCTCTTACGGTACAGAGCTCTATAGTGTGACCGCTCTTACAGTACAGAGATCTATAGTGTGACCGCTCTTACAGCACAGAGCTCTATAGTGTGACCGCTCTTACAGCACAGAGCTCTATAGTGTGACCGCTCTTACAGCACAGAGCTCTATAGTGTGACCGCTCTTACAGTACAGAGCTCTATAGTGTGACCGCTCTTACAATACAGAGCTCTATAGTGTGACCGCTCTTACGGTACACAGCTCTATAGTGTGACCGCTCTTACAGTACAGAGCTCTATAGTGTGACCGCTCTTACAGTACAGAGATCTATAGTGTGACCGCTCTTACAGTACACAGCTCTATAGTGTGACCGCTCTTACAGTACAGAGCTCTATAGTGTGACCGCTCTTACAGTACAGAGCTCTATAGTGTGACCGCTCTTACAGTACAGAGCTCTATAGTGTGACCGCTCTTACAGTACAGAGCTCTATAGTGTGACCGCTCTTACAGTACAGAGCTCTATAGTGTGACCGCTCTTACAGTACAGAGCTCTATAGTGACCGCTCTTACGGTACAGAGCTCTATAGTGTGACCGCTCTTACGGTACAGAGCTCTATAGTGTGACCGCTCTTACGGTACAGAGCTCTATAGTGTGACTGCTCTTACGGTACAAAGCTCTATAGTGACCGCTCTTACAGTACACAGCTCTATAGTGTGACCGCTCTTACAGTACAGAGCTCTATAGTGACCGCTCTTACGGTACACAGCTCTATAGTGTGACCGCTCTTACGGTACAGAGCTCTATAGTGTGACCGCTCTTCCAGTACAGAGCTCTATAGTGTGACCGCTCTTACAGTACAGAGCTCTATAGTGTGACCGCTCTTACAGTACAGAGCTCTATAGTGTGACCGCTCTTACAGTACAGAGTTCTATAGTGTGACCGCTCTTACAGTACAGAGCTCTATAGTGTGACCGCTCTTACAGTACAGAGCTCTATAGTGTGACCGCTCTTACAGTACAGAGCTCTATAGTGTGACCGCTCTTACAGTACAGATCTCTATAGTGTGACCGCTCTTACAGTAGAGTTCTATAGTGTGACCGCTCTTACAGTACAGAGCTCTATAGTGTGACCGCTCTTACAGTACAGAGCTCTATAGTGTGACCGCTCTTACAGTAGAGTTCTATAGTGTGACCGCTCTTACAGTACAGAGATCTATAGTGTGACCGCTCTTACAGCACAGAGCTCTATAGTGTGACCGCTCTTACAGTACAGAGCTCTATAGTGTGACCGCTCTTACAGTACAGAGCTCTATAGTGTGACCGCTCTTACAGTACAGAGCTCTATAGTGTGACCGCTCTTACAGTACAGAGCTCTATAGTGTGACCGCTCTTACAGTAGAGTTCTATAGTGTGACCGCTCTTACAGTACAGAGCTCTATAGTGTGACCGCTCTTACAGTACAGAGCTCTATAGTGTGACCGCTCTTACAGTACAGAGCTCTATAGTGTGACCGCTCTTACAGTACAGAGCTCTATAGTGTGACCGCTCTTACAGCGCAGAGCTCTATAGTGTGACCGCTCTTACAGTACAGAGCTCTATAGTGTGACCGCTCTTACAGTACAGATCTCTATAGTGTGACCGCTCTTACAGTACAGAGCTCTATAGTGTGACCGCTCTTACAGTACAGAGCTCTATAGTGTGACCGCTCTTACAGTACAGAGCTCTATAGTGACCGCTCTTACAGTACACAGATCTATAGTGTGACCGCTTGTACAGTAGAGCTCTATAGTGTGACCGCTCTTACAGTACACAGATCTATAGTGTGACCGCTTGTACAGTCCAGAGCTCTATAGTGTGACCGCTCTTACAGTACACAGATCTATAGTGTGACCGCTTGTACAGTCCAGAGCTCTATAGTGTGACCGCTCTTACAGTACACAGATCTATAGTGTGACCGCTTGTACAGTAGAGCTCTATAGTGTGACCGCTCTTACAGTACAGAGCTCTATACACCACACAGACACTGCACTCGGATACAGGAATATAATTATTATTAAATTATTACCTATGTATAGCACTGTCACTTAGTATATAGTGTACTCGGTTATGTATAGCACAGTCCTTTGTTACATACTGTAGTTTCCTCTTTTATTATGTATAACACCGTCTCTTATTACATACCATCCTCTAGTTATATATGGTGCCTTCACTTATTATGCAGCTTCCTCTGCTGTAATGTGCAGCACTGTCTCTTGCATAGTGTATTCTTGTTAGTTTTGTTATTCACAGCGCCTTTTATTACATAGTCCTCTCTTAGATATAAAATGACTGCTAATGGAGCAGCCAGTGATCAGATGACCAGTCCATCAGTGCCTCCATTAGAAAATCTTTCCCGTTGTACATCAGCTGTCATTCCATTATATATCTAATAAGAGGACAGTATGTAATAAAGACAGGGCTCTATATAATCCCATATGTAAGGGATGGAGGTGTACATAAGAGAGGGCACTGTGTAATAAGAGACGGCAATATACATAATAAAGGAGATAATGTATGATATATACATGTATGTGTGTGGCCATATAATTATATACCGCTACTATACCACTGCTGCTGCTCTTTCATATGATGGACTACATTTCTCTCATACCCCAAGATCGGACAACAGACCACGTAGAGACGTTGGTCTGTTCCTATCACGCAAATGTACATTTCAGGTTATCCCCCCCAAGTACCCTCACTTAGCTTCCCTTCTTTTGAGGTCCATGCTGTCAGACTCTACATCCCCTTCTCCATGCGAGTGGCAGTTGTGTATCGTCCTCTGGGCCTGTCCCGTTAGTTCCTGGATCACTTTGCCACGTGGCTTCCACATTTTCTCTCCTGCTACATCCCCACCCTCATCAAAGGATATTTTAACATCCTCATTGCTTTTCCCCTCTCCCGATCTGCCACTCACCTTTTATCTCTAACCTCCTCCTTCGGCCTTTCACAGCTTACTAACTCTCCTACGCATGAAGACGGAAATTCCCTTGACCTTGTCTTCTCTCGGCTTTGCTCAGTGTAGGATTTTACCAACTCCTCTCTCCCGCTTTCTGACCACAACCTTATTTCATTATCTGTTAAGAACTGTCACCCTGCTCAGTAGACCCCTGCTTTCCACACTGATAGAAATATATGTGCCATTAACACCCAGAAACTTATGAAGGATTTTCAGTCAACATTGACCCCAATCTCCTCCATCTCATGTCCTGACTCTGCACGGAAATATTATAATGAAACACTGCAAAGTGCCCTGGATGAAGCTGCACCTCCTATACATAGAACTCGGCACAGACAGCGACAACCCTGGCACACGCTGCAAACACGTTTCCTACAGTGCTGCTCCAGGTGCGCCGAACATCTGTGGAGAAAATCTAATCTACCCAAAGATTTCATCCATTATAAGTTCATGCTAAAATTATACAACTCTGCCCTTCACCTCTCCAAACAAACCTATTTCAACACCCTCATCATCCAATAATCCTAAATGTCTCTGACACTTTTCATTCCCTACTCAACCCAAGAGTGCAGGCCCCAACCACGGATCTCCATGCTGATGATCTGGTCAATTATTTCAAAGAAAAAATTGACCATATCGGACAGGAAGTTTTCTCCAAATCGCCTCATACGATGCACTGTCCTCCCTCCTCCACTGCATCTAGTTCACGCTGAATCTGAACCAGTTACAGAAGAAAGTAATCAGGCTCCTTGCATCTTCTCGCCCTATTACTTGAACCAGTGACCATATTCCGTCACATCTCCTCCAGTCCCTTTTCCCTGATGTCACCACTCGCCTAACAAAAATATTCAACCTCTCGCGCTCTCTTCCGGTATCTTTCCCTCCTCATTTAAGCATTCCATCATACATTCATTATTTATAAAACCATCCCTTGACCAAAACTGTGCTGATAACTATAGACCCGTCTCTAATCTTCCCTTCATTTCTAAACTCCTGGAACGCTTGGTCAACTCCCTTCTAATCCCCTATCTCTCAGATAACTCTCCTCGACCCTCTTCAATCTGGTTTCCGCTCTTCTGAAACTACCCTCACTAAAGTCTCTAATGATCTACTAACAACTAAATCTAATGGTCACTACTCCATGCTGATCTCCTTGATCTCTCTGCAGCATGTGACACTGTGGATCAACAGCTCCTCCTCACCATTCTCCACTCCATTGGCTTTAAAGGGAACCGGTCACCCCGAAAATCGCGGGTGAGGTAAGCCCACCGGCATCAGGGGCTTATCTACAGCATTCTGTAATGCTGTAGATAAGCCCCCGATGTTACCTGAAACAGGAGAAAAGGACGTTAAATTATACTCACCGAGGGGCGGTCCCGCTGCTGATCCTGTGGCGCCTCCCATCTTCATTCCAAGACGTCCTCTTCTGATGTTCAGCCACGGCTCCGGCGCAGGCGTATGCCTGCGCCGGAGCCGTGGCTGAAGATCAGAAGAGGATTATTGGAATGAAGATGAGAGGCGCCGCAGCGGACCAGAGACACCCATCCGACCGGACCAGCAGCGGGAATTTTAGACCATTCTTCTTTGGCTCCAGGTCCCTGATATTTGAAGGCTGCCTTCTCCAAACTGCCATTTTTAGATCTCTCCACAGGTGTTCTATGGGATTCAGGTCTGGACTCATTGCTGGCCACCTTAGAAGTCTTCAGTGTTTCCTCTCAAACCATTTTCTAGTGCTTTTTGAAGTGTGTTTTGGGTCATTGTCCTGTTGGAAGACCCATGACCTCTGAGGGAGACCCAGCTTTCTCACACTGGGCCCTACATTATGCTGCAAAATTTGTTGGTAGTCTTCAGACTTCATAATGCCATGCACACGGTCAAGCAGTCCAGTGCCAGAGGCAGCAAAGCAACCCCAAAACATCAGGGAACCTCCGCCATGTTTGACTGTAGGGACCGTGTTCTTTTCAGACTCCAGCCTGGCTTTTTTATGTCTAGGGGTAAGAAGTGGGGTCTTCCTGGGTCTCCTACCATACAGTCCCTTTTCATTCAGACAGCGACAGATAGTACTGCACAGCCAGCTCTACCCTCACCTACTGTATCCTCACCCATCCCTTGTAGATTGTGAGCCCTCGCGGGCAGGGTCCTCTCTCCTCCTGTACCAGTTGTGACTTGTATTTTTCAAGATTATTGTACTTGTTTTATTATGTATACCCCTCCTCACATGTAAAGCGCCATGGAATAAATGGCGCTATAATAATAAATAATAATAATAATAGTACGGCTTGACACTGTTGTACCCTCGGACTGCAGGGCAGCTTGAACTTGTTTGGATGTTAGTCCAGGTTCTTTATCCAACATCCGCACAATCTTGCGTTGAAATCTCTTGTCAATTTTTCTTTTCCGTCCACATCTAGGGATGTTAGCCACAGCGCCATGGGCTTTAAACTTCTTGATGACACTATGCACGGTAGACACAGGAACATTCAGGTCTTTGGAGATGGACTTGTAGCCTTGAGATTGCTCATGCTTCCTCACAATTTGGTTTCTCAAGTCTTCAGACAGTTCTTTGGTCTTCTTTCTTTTCTCCATGCTCAATGTGGTGCACACAAGGACACAGGACAGAGGTTGAGTAAACTTTAATCCATGCCAACTGGCTGCAAGTGTGATTTAGTTATTGCCAACACCTGTTAGGTGCAACAGGTAAGTTACAGGTGCTGTTAATTACACAAATTAGAGATGCATCACATGATTTTTCGAACGGTGCCAATACTTTTGTCCACCCCCTCTTTTATATTTGGTGTGGAATTATATCCAATTTGGCTTTAGGACAATTATTTTTGTGTTTTTTCATTTAAGACAAATTAAATGAAGATAATTATACCAAATAATTTGTGATAATACTCAGTTTCTTCCTGAAAATGATTGCAATCTGACAGAATTGCAGGGGTGTTAATACTTTTGGCCATGACTGTATGCCCAACATTGCCATTTCCGTGTGTGGTTCTACATTACTCCCCAGCAACATGCCCACTGTCTTGGGGTCATTCTCGATACAGAACTTTCATTCACCCCCACATTCGATCACTGGCTCGCTCCTAATGTCTGCACCTCCAAAAGCATTTGTAGAATTCGACCTTTTCTTACTTTCGACTCTGCAAAAGCTTTTGCTGTTGCTCTTTTTCATTCTTGTCTGGAATACTGTAACTCTCTACTAATCGGTCTCCCTCTTACCATCCCTTCCCTCTCCAATCTGTCTTGAATGCTGCAGCCAGGATCATATTCCTCACAGTTACACCGATGCTTTCACCTTGTGCCAGTCATTGCACTGGTTACCCATCCACTCCAGAAATCAATATAAACGTATCACTCTCACCCACAAAGCGCTCCACGATTCAGCACCACCCTATATCTCCTCCCTCGTCTCAGTCTACCACCCTACTTGTGCTCTCCGTTCCTCAATAAATCAGAACCACCCACTCCTGTCTCCAAGACTTCTCAAGTGCTGCGCCAATTCTTTGGAATGCACTACCAAGGACAATTCGATTACTCCCCAATCCCCCCAGTTTTAAGCATGCTCTAAAATCGTATTTCTTCAGACTGGCCTACCAACTCAACACATTTAGTTAAATGTCCCTGTGTTGCCCTATCACGATCATGTAAAAATTTCATATTGTGAGTTTAGTTCCAGAAGGTTCCATGGCAGACACATGCCGTGGGCCATTCCGCCTCCCCCCCTTTTCTCACTCTTCCTGCTGTGTGTGAATCCAAAACCCCTTATTTCACCCCTCCCACAAGAATTTTTATGGTTCTATGCTGCAGGCAGACCAGTCTCCCTAAACTACTTATTCCCTCCTCCCGCATAATACCAGCCAAAACTGGTATAGCCACTTCCAAACTGCATGCGTCTCTATGTTCTATTAAAGGGATATATACTGGCACAGATCCGGGCAGGAGATAGAAGAATTATATATTCCGGAAGTCCATTGATAGATCTATCACTCACTGAAAGCGCTAGCAGCTAAACGCAACGAGTGCAAAGAGTGGATTTATCCATAAGCGGATCATGTAATTACTCCGTGTTTACACTTAAAAGAATCCCCATGATGTGGGGCACATTCTGACCATCGTGTCTTTCGTATACGAGAGTCATACAGTGAGCTAGGCATAAAAATAGTTTTCATAATTCTTAGTAAAGGGGAGGGCTTTGGTTTAAGCTAGTAAATAACTGTGTGATCCAGGAGTCTCCACGTCTTTTGTCCGGGGTCTAGCTGCTATACAAATGTGATATGCATCTTGATGGGTCTCCCCAGCACACTGCCAGCCATGATGATGTAATGACATAACGACCTGTAAGTGTTCTTTTCAAGTTTAATCCTTTTTTATTTGTAATTGTATTATACATATAATTGTCTCCTTTGTAATCTTTTTTTATACTTTGTAAACACTACCTACCTTTTTTGGAGTAAAATATAAAACTACTAGCTTGTCTCTCCATGCTCTATAACGAACTGTCGCATCCTCTGAAGTGAATTACGCTACTGATTTGGGTTGGCTCCGGACTCGTTAATACTTGGAAAATTGGAGCTGGTGGCAGCGGATTTGTCCTGTGCATTGGGAGGCTTTGTAGCGACGGCAGCGTTGATAATTAATGTTCCCGCCTGAGTGGAAGTATTTATATCACCCTTGCTGCAGCGTGCCCAATAGCCAGTACATAGCAGGCAGCCTTTCTGGCGACTAATTACCCTAGGTGCAGTACCCTGACTGATCTGAGGGAAAGGGGGCGCCAAAGAGCTGCAAATTCCAAACCGGAACTGGGAAGTGGGATATAGATAAATCCCCTTCAGAAGGAGCCAGGGGCAACCAAACAACCCCGGTTCGTGACAAATTGGCAGAGTGGTGGGGATGATAAAGGTATCCTCCCCGTGAACCGTGACATATTGGTTGGATCTGTCACGGTTCACACCGTGCTGCCAACAATGTCATGGATCCCAACCATATATCAGGGATCCCAGGGAGGATCTCTTTATTGTCCCCACTACTCACACCAATTTGTCATAAACCGGGTTGGTTTGGTTGCCCCTGGTTCTTTCTGAAGGGGATTTATCTATATCCTACTTCCCAGTCCCGCTTTGGAACTTGCAGCTCTCTGGCGCCCCCATTTACCCTCAGGTCAGATTAGGTACTGCACCTAGGGTAATTAGTCACCAGAAAGGCTGTCTGCTATGTACTGGCTATTGGGCACGCTATAGCAAGGGCGATATAACTACTCCCACAGAGGCGGGAACAATAATCCATGCCGCCAGTCGCTGCAAAGATGCCCGATTGCACAGGACAAGGTATGCTGCCACCAGCTTCGATTAATGGGTCCAGAGCCAACCCAAATCAGTAGCATAATTCACCTCAGAGGAAGCGACAGTTCGTTTATAGAGCAGGAAGAGAAAGCAACTAAATTAGATATTTTACTCCATAAAACGTTAGGCAGTGTTTACAAAGTATAAAAGATATTATAAAAAAGATGAAATAATGTACAAATAAAATGAGGCTTAAAATAGAACACTTGCTTAGATCATTCCAGGCTAACCATGCTAATGGGAGGAGCCAGACGTCACAATGCATTGAGGGTCTTGTTGCAGCAGCTTCCCAGGTAAGAATAAAGGCTGGGCTGAGTGCAGCAACTTATACTTCTGGGCTTGTGACATCACTAAAGGGGCAGGTTTACCTGCACCCTCCCCTAGCTGCCAGGGTGCACATTTTGGTAAGAAAACTTATAATAATCATAACTGGGCTTGAGAACGTAGCAGAATAACGGCACACACATCACTCATATTAGCTTTCTAATGATTCTAAAACTCGGACTAGGTATTCCACTCGGTTCAGGAGAAATCCATTTCTCGGGTTCTTTTGGTGCCAGAATTTAGCAAAAGGCGCTGTATCGAAGCTCTATCAGAGATTAGGGTCTGATGTGTCCATTCTCAAGACTTTTCACAATGAAATCCTTAAACAGTTCTCATGGCAGCAATCCCTCCACTCAATGATCTCCCTGGCTTGCAAATCCACCAACAGATTATGTTTCACCAACCAGGAAAGACCCAATACAATTGTGGTGGGAAGACCATCCAGGACAAAGCAAGGAATGATCTCACAATGAACCAACCCCACCCACAGTATTACATTATGAACAATCTGAGATCTTTCTGGGCAATTGGCACTGAGTCGATGGCGAAGATGGGAATGGGCTTAACTAAAGTACAGCAAACTCTGCATCAACCATGATGACTCCTGCTCCACTGTCTACAAACACAAATCTCCTTGCTTTTGCTCTCCAGCACCACCTCTGCTGTCAGGACAAACCGGGAACTGCAGGTTGACGACAGATGCACCCCTTGCTTATTCCACTCTAGACTACCAAGATTTAAACAAGTCTCCTTTTGTTCAGGCATCAAAGGAGAGGCCCCAATAATTTTTTTTTATACACACAAAAAAAACCCACATCCTTTTTTTGGGAACATCCCAGGAAAAGTACAATGCAGAGGCTCCCTGTAACTACATGGGTTCCTCCAACCTCTCCTGTACAGGTTCACCGCTAGACTACTCCCCTGGCAAAGGGGCAATACCCACGGATTAAGAGGCACCGGAGAAGGTGGTCTTACCTACCCTATCCTGAATGCGTCTGTCAATACGTATAGCCAATGTCATAGTGGCCTCTATGGACTCAGGGGTTTAATATACCGGCAAGGCAGCTTTCAACCTTTCAGTGAGACCTTGAAGAAATTGGCTTCTGAGAGCCGGGTTATTCCATTTTGTATCAGTTGCCCCCTGCGGAATTCAGAGCTATACATCTCCACTGACCGATTCCCATGCTGAAGGCAACACAACCTGGACTCAGCCAAGACGACTCAGTCAGGGTCCTCATAGATAAGGGCTAGAGCCCAAAAATATCGTCCCACAGACTGTAGACAAACGGAATCCTGCGGCAAAGAGAAAGACCAGGATTGAAGATCTCCCTATAGTTGAGAGATCACAATACGGACTTGTTGCTCTTCATTTCCGGAGGAGTGAGGACAAAGTTTAAAATATAGTTTGCAAGCCTCCGTAAACACAAAAAACTGGGAGGGCAACCTTGGGTTCAGATTGGACCGGCCTACCTGCAGAGACCCCAACAGTAGCGACCTGCAGCCGCTGAACCTTATATCGGAGGTCATTCACCTCCAGAGACAGACAGTGTAGATGCTGTGTCAGCCCTGCAACCAGATCCATAACCAAGAGACAAAAGGGAAACAAAAAAAAAAAACACACACCAGGAAAAAAACATACAAAAAAACAAAACAAACACATCAGTTTTTTTTTTTACTTAAATATGCACGGCCGGTGATAATGTCACGCACAGTGTAGGAAAGACTAAGTGCAACATGAAAGGATGAGGTGAAGGGAGCGCAACACAAGGGAAGGGGGGAATAGAGACCCCTAGGCAGATCCAAAGTCATCCTGTCTCCCCTAAACGTCCCTATATAGGTTCATTTAATATGCAAATTGCCTCTTCAGAGAAAAAGTCGTGCAATATGACTTAGGATAGCCAAATCAGTATCTCAATTCGCAGACCCTGTTTCGGGCTGTTTGCCCTCGTCAGTGCGAAGCATGAGAACTAATTTGGCTAGGTGAGAGGCTCTGGACTGAGGTTTAAGGCTGCCGTCACACTATCAGTATTTGGTCAGTATTTTACCTCAGTATTTGTAGCCAAAACCAGGAGTGGAACAATTAGAGGAAAAGTATAATAGAAACATATGCACCACTTCTGCATTTAGCACCCACTCCTGGTTTTGGCTTGCAAATACTGATGTAAAATACTGACCAAATACTGCTAGTGTGACGGCAGCCTGAGGGGTAAGGCTTCTCCTTGTGAAGAGTGACATGCCAGCTCTGGCTTGTCAAGGTAAGGAGGCTTATTCGCCGTTCAACCTATATAGGTTGTGCACCTATCACCGAGCAGGAACCTAATCCCTGCCTGACCCTGGCGATAAGCCCTACCTAGGGAATGTCAGGGTAAGCACTAGTTGATCCCCACTACCACTAAAGACAGCTGGTTTACACGAACAAGGGGAACACATATCTTGAGTAGACTCAGATGTAACACAGACGTCCTCCAGCAACATCAAAGAGGAAGATAGTCGACTGCTATAGCTACAAGCGTCAACAGGGGGAAATGGAAATATCACCGGCAACTTCCAGCAGCAGGCTGGGAGTCTACACCCAGATTCAGGTGTGTCAATTAGAGCCGGAGAAAGGTTGCCACTGGGTCAAAGAGTCAGAAGGTGTCTGCAAGGCCAAATGCAGAGACCTTCTGCAGCTAGATGCAGTGCGACTGTCTGCAGCCTCTGACACACAAGAAACACTTCCCTTTGTTGTGCACTTAACTTACCCTTCACCCAGCATGACAGATGAAGTCAAAATGAAGGAACTGTGGAGAGGGAGTCCCGTGAGAGACACAGAGGAGGGGTCCCGTGAGAGACACAGAGGAGGGGTCCCGTGAGAGACACAGAGGAGGGGTCCCGTGAGAGACACAGAGGAGGGGTCCCGTGAGAGACACAGAGGAGGGGTCCCACGAGAGACACAGAGGAGGGGTCCCACGAGAGACACAGAGGAGGGGTCCCACGAGAGACACAGAGGAGGGGTCCCACGAGAGACACGGAGGAGGGGTCCCACGAGAGACACGGAGGAGGGGTCCCACGAGAGACACGGAGGAGGGGTCCCACGAGAGACACGGAGGAGGGGTCCCACGAGAGACACGGAGGAGGGGTCCCACGAGAGACACAGAGGAGGGGTCCCACGAGAGACACAGAGGAGGGGTCCCACGAGAGACACAGAGGAGGGGTCCCACGAGAGACACAGAGGAGGGGTCCCACGAGAGACACAGAGGAGGGGTCCCACGAGAGACACAGAGGAGGGGTCCCGTGAGAGACACAGAGGAGGGGTCCCGTGAGAGACACAGAGGAGGGGTCCCGTAAGAGACACAGAGGAGGGGTCCCGTGAGAGACACAGAGGAGGGGTCCCGTGAGAGACACAGAGGAGGGGTCCCGTGAGAGACACAGAGGAGGGGTCCCACGAGTGACAGTTTCAGGTGACGGGTCAGTGCCTTTATTGGAGTGACAGAGGTATACACATATCTCATGTGAGTAACGTACAGAAGACACAAACCTGCATATAAAGATACAGTACTGAGAGCAGTGGTGACGGCATCGCCTGCCACCGCTGAATGTAACACAGAACGATTGCATGCGCCCCAGCCACATTTACTGCGGTGGTGGCGCCACAACTATAGTGCAAATTTTCTAGACAGATGTATTAGTTTAAACGCAACTCTGCGCTCCGCATTCATCTGGAGGGTTCAGCGCACTTGTGCGCCAGTATTTTAGTGCAAATTATGTAAAATATTAGGGATAAGGTGGAACTTCAGTATGTCCAAAACCAATGTCCATCACTGGGATCATTCAGCACGTCAGACATTTCCACCATTCTCCCCATGAACTCTACACAGAACCACCAGTTTCCTCCCCACCAGGTGCGAGTCCAGAGATCCTGGAGAATACATCCCTCAGTGATAACAGCGCCAAATGACAGGATTGGATACACTCATGTTGTGAGGTCAGAAAATATATACAAGTTATACAGAAATTATAAATACACAACATTTGACCTCGCATCTCATGGACATACAAGACGGACATGTAACTCAGCAGATGCAGGAGGTGAAGAGACGGAGGAAGGTTCCCTGAGATAATGGCATCAACCACACACTAAACAGAACGTAGACAAAGTGTTTGACCTCACATCTTGTGCACATATACACAGACACATCCATCAACAGAAACCACCACAAGCCGGATGGTCACATTCAGCAGAAACCGCCACATACCACTGTAAGTACAGGAGGGGAAGCATCAACCATCGCACATACCATATGGACACGTCCATCAGCAGATACACCACATGTCTCCATACATACAGGACGGACATACGTGTCCATCAGCAGATACCACCATGTCTCCATACATACAGGACGGACGTGTCCATCAGCAGATACCACCATGTCTCCATACATACAGGACGGACGTGTCCATCAGCAGATACCACCATGTCTCCATACATACAGGACGGACGTGTCCATCAGCAGATACCACCATGTCTCCATACATACAGGACGGACGTGTCCATCAGCAGATACCACCATGTCTCCATACATACAGGACGGACGTGTCCATCAGCAGATACCACCATGTCTCCATACATACAGGACGGACGTGTCCATCAGCAGATACCACCATGTCTCCATACATACAGGACGGACGTGTCCATCAGCAGATACCACCATGTCTCCATACATACAGGACGGACGTGTCCATCAGCAGATACCACCATGTCTCCATACATACAGGACGGACGTGTCCATCAGCAGATACCACCATGTCTCCATACATACAGAAAGGACGTGTCCATGAGCGGATACCACCATGTCTCCATACATACAAGACGGACGTGTCCATCAGCAGATACGACCATGTCTCCATACATACAAGACGGAAGTGTCCATCAGCAGATACCACCATGTCTCCATACATACAGGAAGGACGTGTCCATCAGCAGATACCACCATGTCTCCATACATACAGGACGGACGTGTCCATCAGCGGATACCACCATGTCTCCATACATACAGGACGGACGTGTCCATGAGCGGATACCACCATGTCTCCATACATACAGGACGGACGTGTCCATGAGCGGATACCACCATGTCTCCATACATACAGGACGGACGTGTCCATGAGCGGATACCACCATGTCTCCATACATACAGGACGGACGTGTCCATCAGCAGATACCACCATGTCTCCATACGTACAGAAAGGCCGTGTCCATCAGCAGATACCACCATGTCTCCTTACATACAGAAAGGACGTGTCCATGAGCGGATACCACCATGTCTCCATACATACAGGACGGACGTGTGCATCAGCAGATACCACCATGTCTCCATACATACAGGAAGGACGTGTCCATCAGCAGATACCACCATGTCTCCATACGTACAGAAAGGACGTGTCCATCAGCAGATACCACCATGTCTCCATACGTACAGAAAGGACGTGTCCATCAGCAGATACCACCATGTCTCCATACATACAGAAAGGACGTGTCCATGAGCGGATACCACCATGTCTCCATACATACAGAAAGGACGTGTCCATGAGCGGATACCACCATGTCTCCATACATACAGGACGGACGTGTCCATGAGCGGATACCACCATGTCTCCATACATACAGGACGGACGTGTCCATCAGCAGATACCACCATGTCTCCATACATACAGGACGGACGTGTCCATCAGCAGATACCACCATGTCTCCATACATACAGAAAGGACGTGTCCATGAGCGGATACCACCATGTCTCCATACATACAGGACGGATGTGTCCATCAGCAGATACCACCATGTCTCCATACATACACCATGTCTTCATACATACAGGGGAATATTTCCTGAGGTAATGGCGTCAGTAACATAAATATTTCATATCGCACATAAAACAGAATAACAAAGACCGGCCCAAGCCCGAAACCTCATATTACGTCACACAACCTCCAATGGATACAGCGTACCCTGCTCTTTTGTGCTTTTGGCACCATACAGAGGTTTTCTCCCGTGTTCCGATCAGACCCCATGTAAGACATTCTCCTTGTAATATAACTCCGCAATGCAGAGCTCTGGAGGCGCAGGCGCCAACATACAGGCTGCACCCTTGAACGGGGGACATGCCGCCATTCTCATTATGTAACTGATGACGAACATGGACAAACAATACATAAGACATGTGTATAGCATTCATGGATGAATCTAGGTCAGCAACGAGGAGAGGTGCGGACACCAAACTGGTAGTAACTGGTCCATGGTGCTTCATCCAGTAGCACGGACTGTGGGATTCATCCTCCTCTTCTTAATGTTCCTTCCACCTTCAAAATAAGAATAAGCCATGAACAGGACAAGAGAGTGAAATGATCGATGAAGACTAACGCTTACAATGCCTCGACGTGAGGAGGAAGAGGTGATGGCGTGAAGTGTCTGGGAATGGTGACATAAGGGGGGACATGCTGGTGGGGGTCCTAGGCTGGCGGTAATACAGGGATCACTCACTCTGTCTGTTCCACTAGTGGCTGCCGGGAACATTTCAGTTCTTTCTTGATAAGACGCAATAAAAACTGAAAATTAAAAAAGAAGACGGAGTGAGACAACGATTAGAGACTAATCAGGGCGCCCTCATTCAACTGGCGATGCCCAAGGAGACACCGTCCTCACACTGGCCATTCATCAGGCCGGCCGTGGGTCCTCACACTGGCCAGTCATCAGGCCGGCCGTGGGTCCTCACACTGGCCAGTCATCAAGCCGGCCGTGGGTCCTCACACTGGCCAGTCATCAGGCCGGCCGTGGGTCCTCACACTGGCCAGTCATCAGGCCGGCCGTGGGTCCTCACACTGGCCAGTCATCAGGCCGGCCGTGGGTCCTCACACTGGCCAGTCATCAGGCCGGCCGTGGGTCCTCACACTGGCCAGTCATCAGGCCGGCCGTGGGTCCTCACACTGGCCAGTCATCAGGCCGGCCGTGGGTCCTCACACTGGCCAGTCATCAGGCCGGCCGTGGGTCCTCACACTGGCCAGTCATCAGGCCGGCCATGGGTCCTCACACTGGCCAGTCATCAGGCCGGCCGTGGGTCCTCACACTGGCCAGTCATCAGGCCGGCCGTGGGTCCTCACACTGGCCATTCGTCAGGCCGGCCGTGGGTCCTCACACTGGCCATTCATCAGGCCGGCCGTGGGTCCTCACACTGGCCAGTCATCAGGCTGGCCGTGGGTCCTCACACTGGCCATTCATCAGGCCGGCCGTGGGGAACAGCATAGCAACATGAAATCTACGTGGAGGTAACGCCAGCACTACTCACCAATAAGGCAAAAGCATCACTCATCATGAGCATGAAAAACACGTTGTGCCAGCCATACGGAGACAGGAGGCCGGCCAGCAGAGGACCAAGGGCAGCACCTATGGACAGAGGGAGAGAGCCAAGGGAATACCAGTCAGGAAAAGGTGTAAATCAAAGAAAGGTTCACTAAATGAGCAAACTACACGATGATAAACCCCCTGGCCACGATGGCATTCACCCACTGATACTGAGGGAGCTGAGCTCAGTAACTGACAGACCGCTGGGTCTCATATTCTTAGACTTTTGTAACAGGTTCGTTGCCACAAAATTGGAAGATGACAGATGTGGTACTAATATATTAGACAGGTAAGAAGGTGGATCCAGGCAACCACTGTCCAGTAAGTCGTCAATGGTGACATACGTGGGCGTTACAAGAGATGACCGCGGGGAATAATATAATAACGGACAACCGGCAAGGATTCATGAAGGACAAGTGCGGGTAACAAGTGGGGGAAAGTGCAGATCTGAATGTTAGTCGTGCGCCTGAGGGGATTTATCTGGACTTTGATTATGTTCCACATAACAGCCTTATACTGAAGCAAAGGGGAACTCTATAGATAAACATGGGCAAACAAAACCGGGTAAGAGACTGGAAACAAGTAGTTGTAAGTGGTGCACTCTAAGTGGGATTAAGTCAGCAGCGGGGACCACAAGGATCTGTCACGGGAGCAGCAGCGGGGGAGCACTAGGATCTGTCACGGGAGCAGCAGCGGGGGAGCACTAGGATCTGTCACGGGAGCAGCAGCGGGGGACCACCAGGATCTGTCACAGGAGCGGCAGCGGGGGAAACACAAGGATCCGTCCCGGGAGCAGCAGCGGGGGACCAAAAGGATCCGTCCCAGGAGCGGCAGCGGGGGAACACAAGGATCTGTCACTGGAGCAGCAGCGGGGGACCAAAAGGATCCGTCCCGGGAGCAGCAGCGGTGGACCAAAAGGATCCGTCCCAGGAGCGGCAGCGGGGGAGCACTAGGATCTGTCCCGGGAGCAGCAGCGGGGGAGCACTAGGATCTGTCACGGGAGCAGCAGCGGGGGAACACAAGGATCCGTCCCGGGAGCAGCAGCGGGGGAACACAAGGATCTGTCCCGGGAGCAGCAGCGGGGGAGCACTAGGATCTGTCCCGGGAGCAGCAGCGGGGGAGCACTAGGATCTGTCACGGGAGCAGCAGCGGGGGAACACAAGGATCCGTCCCGGGAGCAGCAGCGGGGGAGCACTAGGATCTGTCCCGGGAGCAGCAGCGGGGGAGCACTAGGATCTGTCACGGGAGCAGCAGCGGGGGAGCACTAGGATCTGTCACGGGAGCAGCAGCGGGGGAGCACTAGGATCCGTCCCGGGAGCAGCAGCGGGGGAGCACTAGGATCTGTCCCGGGAGCAGCAGCGGGGGAAACACTAGGATCCGTCCCGGGAGCAGCAGCGGGGGAGCACTAGGATCTGTCACGGGAGCAGCAGCGGGGGAGCACTAGGATCCGTCCCGGGAGCAGCAGCGGGGGAGCACTAGGATCCGTCCCGGGAGCAGCAGCGGGGGACCAAAAGGGTCCGTCCCGGGAGCGGCAGCGGGGGAAACACAAGGATCTGTCCCGGGAGCAGCAGCGGGGGACCAAAAGGATCCGTCCCAGAAGCGGCAGCGGGGGAAACACTAGGATCCGTCCCAGGAGCGGCAGCGGGGGAAACACAAGGATCTGTCCCGGGAGAGGCAGCGTCCCGGGAGCGGCAGCGGGGGAAACACAAGGATCTGTCCCGGGAGCAGCAGCGGGGGACCAAAAGGATCCGTCCCAGAAGCGGCAGCGGGGGAAACACTAGGATCCGTCCCAGGAGCGGCAGCGGGGGAAACACAAGGATCTGTCCCGGGAGCAGCAGCGGGGGACCAAAAGGATCCGTCCCAGAAGCGGCAGCGGGGGAAACACTAGGATCCGTCCCAGGAGCGGCAGCGTCCCGGCAGCGGGGGAAACAAGGATCTGTCCCGGGAGCAGCAGCGGGGGACCAAAAGGATCCGTCCCAGGAGCGGCGGCGGGGGACCTCAAGGATCCGTCCCGGGAGCAGCAGCGGGGGACCGAAAGGATCCGTCTCGGGAGCGGCAGCGGGGGAGCACTAGGATCCGTCCCGGGAGCAGCAGCGGGGGACCAAAAGGGTCCGTCCCGGGAGCGGCAGCGGGGGAAACACAAGGATCTGTCCCGGGAGCAGCAGCGGGGGACCAAAAGGATCCGTCCCAGAAGCGGCAGCGGGGGAAACACTAGGATCCGTCCCAGGAGCGGCAGCGGGGGAAACACAAGGATCTGTCCCGGGAGAGGCAGCGTCCCGGGAGCGGCAGCGGGGGAAACACAAGGATCTGTCCCGGGAGCAGCAGCGGGGGACCAAAAGGATCCGTCCCAGGAGCGGCGGCGGGGACCTCAAGGATCTGTCACAGGAGCGGCAGCACTAGGATCCGTCCCGGGAGCAGCAGCGGGGGACCAAAAGGATCCGTCCCAGGAGCGGCAGCGGGGGAAACACTAGGATCCGTCCCAGGAGCGGCAGCGGGGGAAACACAAGGATCCGTCCCGGGAGCAGCAGCGGGGGACCAAAAGGATCCGTCCCAGAAGCGGCAGCGGGGGAAACACTAGGATCCGTCCCAGGAGCGGCAGCGTCCCGGGAGCGGCAGCGGGGGAAACAAGGATCTGTCCCGGGAGCAGCAGCGGGGGACCAAAAGGATCCGTCCCAGGAGCGGCGGCGGGGGACCTCAAGGATCCGTCCCAGGAGCAGCAGCGGGGGACCGAAAGGATCCGTCTCGGTAGCGGCAGCGGGGGAAACACAAGGATCTGTCCCGGGAGCAGCAGCGGGGGACCAAAAGGATCCGTCCCAGAAGCGGCAGCGGGGGAACACAAGGATCTGTCCCGGGAGCGGCAGCGGGGAAAACACAAGGATCTGTCCCGGGAGCAGCAGCGGGGGACCAAAAGGATCCGTCCCACAAGCGGCAGCGGGGGAACACAAGGATCTGTCCCGGGAGCAGCAGCGTCCCGGGAGCGGCAGCGGGGGAAACACAAGGATCTGTCCCGGGAGCAGCAGCGGGGGACCAAAAGGATCCGTCCCAGGAGCGGCGGCGGGGGACCTCAAGGATCTGTCACAGGAGCGGCAGCGGGGGAGCACTAGGATCCGTTCCGGGAGCAGCAGCGGGGGACCAAAAGGATCCGTTCCAGAAGCAGCAGCGGGGGAAACACTAGGATCCGTCCCAGGAGCGGCAGCGGGGGAAACACAAGGATCCGTCCCGGGAGCAGCAGCGGGGGACCAAAAGGATCCGTCACAGGAGCAGCAGCGGGGGACCACAAGGATCTGTCCCGGGAGGAGCAGCGGGGGACCAAAAGGATCCATCCCGGGAGCGGCAGCGGGGGACCTCAAGGATCTGTCACAGGAGCGGCAGCGGGGGAGCACTAGGATCCGTCCCGGGAGCAGCAGCGGGGGACCAAAAGGATCAGTCCCAGAAGCGGCAGCGGGGGAAACACTAGGATCCGTCCCAGGAGCGGCAGCGGGGGAAACACAAGGATCCGTCCCGGGAGCAGCAGCGGGGGACCAAAAGGATCCGTCCGGGAGCGGCAGCGGGGGAAACACAAGGATCTGTCCCGGGAGCAGCAGCGGGGGACCAAAAGGATCCGTCCCAGAAGCGGCAGCGGGGGAAACACTAGGATCCGTCCCAGGAGCGGCAGCGGGGGAAACACAAGGATCCGTCCCGGGAGCAGCAGTGGGGGACCAAAAGGATCCGTCCGGGAGCGGCAGCGGGGGAAACACAAGGATCTGTCCCGGGAGCAGCAGCGGGGGACCAAAAGGATCCGTCCCAGAAGCGGCAGCGGGGGAACACTAGGATCCGTCCCAGGAGCGGCGGCGGGGGACCTCAAGGATCTGTCACAGGAGCGGCAGCGGGGGAGCACTAGGATCCGTTCCGGGAGCAGCAGCGGGGGACCAAAAGGATCCGTCCCAGAAGCGGCAGCGGGGGAAACATTAGATCCGTCCCAGGAGCGGCAGCGGGGGAAACACAAGGATCCGTCCCGGGAGCAGCAGCGGGGGACCAAAAGGATCCGTCCCGGGAGCGGCAACGGGGGAAACACAAGGATCTGTCCCGGGAGCAGCAGCGGGGGACCAAAAGGATCCGTCCCGGGAGCGGCAGCGGGGGAACACAAGGATCTTTCACGGGAGCAGCAACGGGGGACCAAAAGGATCCGTCCCAGTGACAAGTAAGCAGAACAGCAGCACTCAATGTCAGGCAGCAGCCGCAAAAGCAAGCAAGATTATAGGGTGTTTAAAAAGAGAAAATCCAGTGATCCCAACGTATTGTGACCCCTTTATTAATCACTGGTGAGGCCACATCTAGAATACGGGATCCAGTTTTAGGCCGCACATTTTAAAAAGGATATTCGGCAGTTAGAGCCAATTCAAAGACGGGCAACTAGATTATGACCCGGGATGGAGAAGTTGGACTTGTTCTGGTTTAGAAAAAAAAAGCAATAACACATTAATAAGTATAAATATGGTTAGTACAAAGGACGGCACACGACTTATTCCCTCCCGCTCATTACGGGTGGAAGCTATATAGGAAAGGGTTCTTTCCAGTTAGAGCAGTCAGACTGTGGAATGCCGACCACAGGAGGCCGTAATGGCCGTCACCATACCAGCTTTAAAAAGGGCTGGAGGATTTTCTCACAACAAATGGCATTGTGGGTAATGAATAATCATGAGAGAATGTAGAACTGGTGGAGAAAGAATTAACTCCATGGAGCGGAGTCTTTTATCAACCTACATAACTATGTTCGGACACAACATGGAACATAAAGACTGAAGATGGTGAAATGTTTGAAGAGAATGAAACTGAGCAGAGGTGGGAGAGCAGACAAGAAAGATGGCGGCGGGCCAAGCAGACGAGGGAGGCGGCGGCGGGCCAAGCAGACGAGGGAGGCGGCGGCGGGCCAAGCAGACGAGGGAGGCGGCGGCGGGCCAAGCAGACGAGGGAGGCGGCGGCGGGCCAAGCAGACGAGGGAGGCGGCGGCGGGCCAAGCAGACGAGGGAGGCGGCGGCGGGCCAAGCAGACGAGGGAGGCGGCGGGCCAAGCAGACGAGGGAGGCGGCGGGCCAAGCAGACGAGGGAGGCGGCGGGCCAAGCAGACGAGGGAGGCGGCGGGCCAAGCAGACGAGGGAGGCGGCGGGCCAAGCAGACGAGGGAGGCGGCGGGCCAAGCAGACGAGGGAGGCGGCGGGCCAAGCAGACGAGGGAGGCGGCGGGCCAAGCAGACGAGGGAGGCGGCGGGCCAAGCAGACGAGGGAGGCGGCGGGCCAAGCAGACGAGGGAGGCGGCGGGCCAAGCAGACGAGGGAGGCGGCGGGCCAAGCAGACGAGGGAGGCGGCGGGCCAAGCAGACGAGGGAGGCGGCGGGCCAAGCAGACGAGGGAGGCGGCGGGCCAAGCAGACGAGGGAGGCGGCGGGCCAAGCAGACGAGGGAGGCGGCGGGCCAAGCAGACGAGGGAGGCGGCGGGCCAAGCAGACGAGGGAGGCGGCGGGCCAAGCAGACGAGGGAGGCGGCGGGCCAAGCAGACGAGGGAGGCGGCGGGCCAAGCAGACGAGGGAGGCGGCGGGCCAAGCAGACGAGGGAGGCGGCGGGCCAAGCAGACGAGGGAGGCGGCGGGCCAAGCAGACGAGGGAGGCGGCGGGCCAAGCAGACGAGGGAGGCGGCGGGCCAAGCAGACGAGGGAGGCGGCGGGCCAAGCAGACGAGGGAGGCGGCGGGCCAAGCAGACGAGGGAGGCGGCGGGCCAAGCAGACGAGGGAGGCGGCGGGCCAAGCAGACGAGGGAGGCGGCGGGCCAAGCAGACGAGGGAGGCGCCGAGGCCAAGCAGACGAGGGAGGCGCCGGGCCAAGCAGAAGAGGGAGGCGCCGGGCCAAGCAGAAGAGGGAGGCGCCGGGCCAAGCAGAAGAGGGAGGCGCCGGGCCAAGCAGATTAAGGAGGCGCCGGGCCAAGCAGATGAAGGAGGCGCCGGAGCAAGCAGATGAGGGAGGCGCCGAGGCAAGCAGATGAGGGAGGCGCCGAGGCAAGCAGATGAGGGAGGCGCCGGGCCAAGCAGATGAGGGAGGCGCCGGGCCAAGCAGATGAGGGAGGCGCCGGGCCAAGCAGATGAGGGAGGCGCCGGAGCAAGCAGATGAGGGAGGCGCCGGGCCAAGCAGATGAGGGAGGCGCCGGGCCAAGCAGATGAGGGAGGCGCCGGGCCAAGCAGATGAGGGAGGCGCCGGGCCAAGCAGATGAGGGAGGCGCCGGAGCAAGCAGATGAGGGAGGCGCCGGGCCAAGCAGATGAGGGAGGCGCCGGGCCAAGCAGATGAGGGAGGCGCCGGAGCAAGCAGATGAGGGAGGCGCCGGGCCAAGCAGATGAGGGAGGCGCCGGGCCAAGCAGATGAGGGAGGCGCCGGGCCAAGCAGATGAGGGAGGCGCCGGGCCAAGCAGATGAGGGAGGCGCCGGAGCAAGCAGATGAGGGAGGCGCCGGGCCAAGCAGATGAGGGAGGCGCCGGGCCAAGCAGATGAGGGAGGCGCCGGGCCAAGCAGATGAGGGAGGCGCCGGGCCATGCAGATGAGGGAGGCGCCGGAGCAAGCAGATGAGGGAGGCGCCGGGCCAAGCAGATGAGGGAGGCGCCGGGCCAAGCAGATGAGGGAGGCGCCGGGTTGTGTCAGGGCCATGCCGGTGAGGGGCAGATCGAACATTATGCATGTGTAAGAACAATAAGTATTACATAGTAGAGCCTTACCCACTGAGCCCGTGCCATCGATAATGGCGGTCACCGTGGACAGGGCATGAGCATTTCCCTTTAGAGACTTGTGAGTTCCCTGTGAAATTAGAAATACAGCATAAGGAATTTATAGACAGCATCATGTTGGGGTCTCCGTCTGCTGCTCCGCACCCACCAGGTCAGCAGACACGGCTGTTGTGATGAGGGAATATGGACCATTGACCAGCGCTCCGCAGACAAGCAGCATCACTGAGGTAGAGGAGGACAGTTAGTGCTGGGCATGGAATGGAGAAGACTTTCAAGACCAACCTCTGGAGGGCCTCCTTACTTACACACTGTAGACGCTGGTCCTGTTTTACTGACAGCCGAGAAGAAGTATAGCTGTAACACAATAGGTGTACAAGTGAGAACCATACAGTATATGATACAGTATTGGAGGTAGGGTCAACCATAGAAAGCGGTGGGGGCAACTACAACGTTTTCCTGACCATTCATGGACTCACCGTGGGGGCAGCACAGAGCAGCATCAGACCACAGGTTGTCGCCCGCTTGTGGGATTTATCAGACACCACTCCCGCCAGAATACCACCTAACAGAGAAACAGGTTTAACTTCTGTTTGGGTGTTCATTAACCCTCTACTGACCAGGACCGGTATAAGGAGGGAGCAAACAAAACTGGAGGCCAAGATGCCATGTTGTAAAGTGAGGTCACCAGAAAATTGCAGCAGAGGGGACATACATAGAGGTCTCCTCAGAGAGGGTCTCCTCAGAGAGGGTCTCCTCAGAGAGGGTCTCCTCAGAGAGGGTCTCCTCAGAGAGGGTCTCCTCATAGGTGTCAGCGCATTAGGAATATGAACTGCAGACAGGAGACCACAGTGCCACCCACCATTAGCCCTAAGCAGCACACAATCTACATGTATCAATACACCACAATGGAATAATAGCAGTAGGCTAGCCAGAGATATCATGATACTGCAGGCAATGCCCCCTTTTCACTACCATATCTTGCCTTCATGGGAAGGCACCAGTATGATTGTTACTTTCTTGCTAAAACCCCCATTATTCTGAGCAAGACTCACCAATAATTCCACCAACGTCAAACAATGTTGATAAGTCTCCAGCGTGACGAGCATCCATGTGACCTGCAAGGAGAGCGGATAGTAACCGCAGTTATCAAGAAGGCAGAGAACAACTCAGAGGCATGTGGACAACACAGAGGTGGACGTGTGGATGGAGGAGGTGTAGGGATTAAGGCAGTGAAGGAATGGAGAAGACACACAACAAGTAGATGTGTGGGGATGGAAGGCATGAAGCAATGGCGAACACAGAGGACAAGTAAATACAGTGTGTGTGAGGATGGAGGAGATGTGGGGAAAGAGGACATGAAGGAATGGAGAACGGAGGACAAATAGATGTGTGTGGATAGAAGACACAAAGGAATGGAAAACAGAGGACAAGAATATACAGTATGTGTGCGACTGGAGGAGATGTGAGGAAAGAGGAGAACAGAGGAAAAGTAGATGCGTGCAGAAGTGGAAGATTAGTGGAAAGAGGTCACGAAGGAATGGAGAACAGAACAAATATATGTGTGCAAATGGAGATGTGGCGATAGAGGATACAAAGTAATGGAGAGGAGAGGACAAGTAGATGTGTCCGGATGGTGGAGATGTAGTGATAGACATAAAGGAATGGAGAACAGAGTACAAGTAGATGTGTGGGTAGAAGACACAATGAAATGGAGAACACAGGTTAAGTAGAACATTCATTTTTATGGATGGCGGACGGGTTGCACAGTTATACAATGTTTCATTGAGATGGTACAACCACACCACATAAGTTTTCATCCATAAAATTAAAGCTTGAAGGCATCAGTGGGCGATTCCTCACCGGGATAATACACAGAATGGGAAACAAGTATGGAAGGCAGTCTGGTCAGGGCAGAGGTTCAGCACTGGAAACCCTAATAGTTTTTATCTTATGCTGATAGTGGAGGGAGATCTATGGACTGTTCTATGGTGGATTTCTGGTACAGAACAGGTGTAAGGACTCACACAACATGGAGGTGACACTCACCGACACTAGTCATGTAAAGCGGCAACCAGAAGAGGAAGGTGTAACTGACCAGCTTGGCAAATAGCAAACACATAGAGAACTCTACGACCCCCTGCGGGAGAGAATCAGAGACAGCACGTTACATAGCAACAAGCTTCGCTCGGTCCTTATTGACTCATCTTTCTCTACATCCATGTTCCTGCCGCCTCCTTATAAACTTGGCTGAACGTATGATCATGGTGGACAAGTGAGGTCTCCTTACTTACTGGGATTTGTAGAGCCCCAAAAAAACTGATGGCAGAAGTCCCACTCTTCCCAGCTCTGGGATCCTTCTGCAGAATGACCACATGATGGGTGGGGTACACGGGTGTTGGTCCCAGCATATTCTGCGTCTCCCAGCTCTAAAATACAAAGATATCAATAGGTACAAGACTGAATAATCTGGATATCCCAAAGCAGAAGAGCCCCAACAAACCTTTCCCCAACATTCACAATGGTGGTCACCTCTCCAGAGATGAACAACCACAAACAACGTATCATCTAACCCTCCCCCCCAATATTACCAATGGAGTTCACCTCCCAGACATCAGCCTGCAGACATTTACCTTTTCTGGATAGGACTCTTCAGCTTTTAGGATCTGATTCTGGATCTTGAGTCCATTGCATGACATGTTTAGAGGAGACTATGGGGAGAAAGCAATTATTACATTCAAGAAGATGAGAGGAAGGTAAGCAAGAAGGCCAAGTAAGCAGCAGGTAAGAAAAAGGCCAAGCGAGCAGCATGTAAGCAAGAAGGCGGCTGAAGCACCAGGTAAGAAAAAGGCCAAGTGAGCAGCATGTAAGCAAGAAGGCCAAGTAAGCAGCAGGTGAAGAAAAAGGCCAAGCGAGCAGCATGTAAGCAAGAAGGCCAAGTAAGCAGCAGGTAAGAAAAAGGCCAAGCCAGCAGCATGTAAGCAAGAAGGCCAAGTAAGCAGCAGGTAAGAAAAAGGCCAAGCGAGCAGCATGTAAGCAAGAAGGCCAAGTAAGCAGCAGGTAAGAAAAAGGCCAAGCGAGCAGCATGTAAGCAAGAAGGCGGCTGAGGCAGCAGGTAAGAAAAAGGCCAAGTGAGCAGCATGTAAGCAAGAAGGCCAAGTAAGCAGCAGGTGAAGAAAAAGGCCAAGCGAGCAGCATGTAAGCAAGAAGGCGGCTGAGGCAGCAGGTAAGAAAAAGGCCAAGTGAGCAGCATGTAAGCAAGAAGGCCAAGTAAGCAGCAGGTGAAGAAAAAGGCCAAGCGAGCAGCATGTAAGCAAGAAGGCCAAGTAAGCAGCAGGTAAGAAAAAGGCCAAGCCAGCAGCATGTAAGCAAGAAGGCCAAGTAAGCAGCAGGTAAGAAAAAGGCCAAGCGAGCAGCATGTAAGCAAGAAGGCCAAGTAAGCAGCAGGTAAGAAAAAGGCCAAGCGAGCAGCATGTAAGCAAGAAGGCGGCTGAGGCAGCAGGTAAGAAAAAGGCCAAGCGAGCAGCATGTAAGCAAGAAGGCCAAGTAAGCAGCAGGTGAAGAAAAAGGCCAAGCGAGCAGCATGTAAGCAAGAAGGCGGCTGAGGCAGCAGGTAAGAAAAAGGCCAAGCGAGCAGCATGTAAGCAAGAAGGCCAAGTAAGCAGCAGGTGAAGAAAAAGGCCAAGCGAGCAGCATGTAAGCAAGAAGGCGGCTGAGGCAGCAGGTAAGAAAAAGGCCAAGCGAGCAGCATGTAAGCAAGAAGGCCAAGTAAGCAGCAGGTGAAGAAAAAGGCCAAGCGATCAGCATGTAAGCAAGAAGGCGGCTGAGGCACCAGGTAAGAAAAAGGCCAAGCGAGCAGCATGTAAGCAAGAAGGCCAAGTAAGCAGCAGGTGAAGAAAAAGGCCAAGCGAGCAACATGTAAGCAAGAAGGCGGCTGAGGCACCAGGTAAGAAAAAGGCCAAGCGAGCAGCATGTAAGCAAGAAGGCCAAGTAAGCAGCAGGTGAAGAAAAAGGCCAAGCGATCAGCATGTAAGCAAGAAGGCGGCTGAGGCAGCAGGTAAGAAAAAGGCCAAGCGAGCAGCATGTAAGCAAGAAGGCCAAGTAAGCAGCAGGTGAAGAAAAAGGCCAAGCGATCAGCATGTAAGCAAGAAGGCGGCTGAGGCACCAGGTAAGAAAAAGGCCAAGCGAGCAGCATGTAAGCAAGAAGGCCAAGTAAGCAGCAGGTGAAGAAAAAGGCCAAGCGAGCAGCATGTAAGCAAGAAGGCCAAGTAAGCAGCAGGTAAGAAAAAGGCCAAGCGAGCAGCATGTAAGCAAGAAGGCCAAGTAAGCAGCAGGTGAAGAAAAAGGCCAAGCGAGCAGCATGTAAGCAAGAAGGCGGCTGAGGCACCAGGTAAGAAAAAGGCCAAGTGAGCAGCATGTAAGCAAGAAGGCCAAGTAAGCAGCAGGTGAAGAAAAAGGCCAAGCGAGCAGCATGTAAGCAAGAAGGCCAAGTAAGCAGCAGGTGAAAAAAAGGCCAAGCGAGCAGCATGTAAGCAAGAAGGCCAAGTAAGCAGCAGGTGAAGAAAAAGGCCAAGCGAGCAGCATGTAAGCAAGAAGGCCAAGTAAGCAGCAGGTGAAAAAAAGGCCAAGCGAGCAGCATGTAAGCAAGAAGGCCAAGTAAGCAGCAGGTGAAGAAAAAGGCCAAGCGAGCAGCATGTAAGCAAGAAGGCCAAGTAAGCAGCAGGTAAGAAAAAGGCCAAGCGAGCAGCATGTAAGCAAGAAGGCGGCTGAGGCAGCAAGTAAGAAAAAGGCCAAGCGAGCAGCACATAAGCAAGAAGGCGGCTGAGGCAGCAGGTAAGAAATAAAGTGGAGCAAACAACAATTAATGCAAGTGGACAGAAGGAACATGCAGTGAAAGGCACAAGGCGAGAGCGCAGTGTATGGAGGATATAATTACCAGTGGAGCAATGTCCGACTTAACATCCCGGGGATCTGAACACAAACATAATAGGAAGTAATAAGAATCAGCAAGAAGAGAAGACATTATAGGAAGCGCTCATTATAACCCGATTATTGTAAGAATCGTGTGACTCACGTTCTATGAGGAACAGGAAGCAGACGAGGCCCATGACTGCAATTATCACCCCAGGGACCACAAATGACATCCCCCAACAGGAGGACACCCAGAATCCAGCAATGAGAGACCCAAAGATGTTCCCCACCGATGTGTGCGAGTTCCACACGCCCATGATGAGACCTCTCCTAATAGAGAGAGGAGATAGATGAAAAGTCATGTCACTACTCAGAGACCTCACCTAATACAGAGAGAACCAACGGGTCCTCACAGCTCATTTTGCTTCTTACCTTCCTTTTCCAAACCAGTTCCCGATGCAGGTGACGACACTAGGCCACCCTGTGGTCTGAACCAAACCGTTCAACACCTGAGAGTAAAGGAAGTGGGAGGTCAACAAAGACATGTAGGAAGGAGAAAACATGGGATCCACGTCTAAACTGGAGGAGGATACAAAGACCTAACATATTCCCACGATCAGAGGAACACGACCAACTGAGAGGTGAACGGCACACCCCTGTACACATGATGGACCAGGAACTGAAGACTATGAATCTCACACCATGAACAGAGGACATCCTCAGGACTAAACCTGCACAATACACTTACCTGGATGACGATGTAGTATGTCAGGTTGTGGATGTTGTAGAAATATCCCAATCCAAACAAGACCGTGAAGAATCCACTAGCCACCATGCCAGAAGACAGGAAATAGCGGAGGGGTAAACGTTCTCCAATCATCCCACTATATGGAGAGACAATAATACAGTATCGCAGTCTCCAACATCATGTCCGCTCTCTATCTGAAACTCAACCTCTCCAAAACTGAACTACTTCTGCTCACGCCGTCTTCTAACCTCCCTGAATCTCACATTTCCCTCTCCGTGGGTGGCACCATAATCACGCCCCGGCAGCAGGCGCGCTGTCTGGGTGTTATGTGCGACATCAGTCTCTCCTTCACATCTCATATACAATATCTCGCCTGCTTTTGTCCCTTGTACCAGAAGAACATCTCTAGAATCCTCCCATCTCTCACCATGGAAACAGCAAAGACCCTCACTGCCACCCTGATCCACTCCCGCCTGGACTACTGTAACGCTATTAATTGGCCTCCCCCTCACTCGACTTTCCCCTCTCCAGTCCAAGCTTAATGAGGTACTCAGACACCAATACTGTTTATCAGCCTACCCGCTCATTACACTCCAGAAGCGGCTTTCGATAACATCCACACTAATCCGTACCTCCCACTACTGGCTCCAAGACTTCTCCTGAGCTGCACCAATTCTCTGGAATGCTCTACCCCAACAAATTAGAACTAACCACAACTTACACAGTTTTAGGCGCTCCCTCAAAACACATCTGTTTGGGGCGACCCATCACGTTCCCTAATCGAAGTCCTTCTATATACAGTCCATTCACTATCTCTCTGAACAGAACTCTCCATCAAACTCCGGCTGATGACTACCCCGGCCCACCTTTACCTCCCCCCGTTCCCTGAAGATGGCCGGACCATCACTGTACATGAGCCCCTGTACTCGGTCACCCCACCTCTTACAGCAGGCCGCCATTATTGGCGCCTCCATTATTGTATTGTTATCTATGTTACTTATGACTGTTGTATATAAACCTCTGAATGGTACAGCGCTGCGGTATACGTTGGCGCCATATAAAGAGGATTATTACTACTACAGTACCTTTGTTCTATACACTACACATCTTCATACACCACATATACAACATGCATATCACACACCATATACTACAGACACCCCACACAATATACATTGACAAAAGGAAGGATTTGGTCCGCTGACAACTTGACAAGTTTCCCACTTGCTTAACTGTTCATAACAGTAATGTTGGCCAGGGGTGCACAAACTTTTACATGTCGCTGTATAGATAGGATCAATAAAATGTGAAATGATTTTCATAATTCATCCAATAAGGATATTTTGTATTAATCTCTAATTACCTCCTCGTATTGGGCAATGTGACAGGTCTCCTACATGGATTGTGGTCAAAGGTTCCACATTTTATAGGGCGCCTCATTAGAATGGTTAATGCCACTTGCTTTTCATTGGACGGACGCAGCTCTGGCTTTAGTGCAATTAGTATTTCCTTAGTAGTGATTGGTTCCTCGTACATTTAACTCTTGTAACACTAATTAGATACGGCCCCCTACGACTGAGGCGCCTGTGTGCACCACAAGCGCGTCGGCTTCCATTAACAGCATGTTATTGTTCACCCAATACATTTCTGTATTCTATAACCTGGGTGGATGTGCCGGACCAAATCCGCTCTCTCTATGCTGGTTCCACTCATCAGCGGGATCTGCACCCGCCACTGAATTTCCAACCTCAGCAGATCTGGTGCACAGCGTGGTGGGCTCCAATATCGGTCCAATGGATGATGCTATCCAAGTCACGCCAAATCTCTATAGAAAGTGAAAATCGCAATAGAAACATGACTAGATCTACCGCCTGGGATCTCCAGGTTCAAAGAGATCCTGTAAGTTGTGGATCTCAGAAAATTCTAAAAGATCTAGCACATCCCATGACCAGCCCCCACATGATCTCATCAAGGGTTAGGGTAGCGTAACTTGGATCTAATAAAGCAGATAATAAATAAGCAGACGTTGAGTTTATGTATTTTATTAGTCCTGGGAGGTGCAGCTTGTGGTGGTTCTGTCCATTTTCCCAAGGAGTTCTTCCCTCCACTAAACTCTAACCAATTTTAGTGACACAGGTTTTGCAATTTTCTTTCGCTATCCTTTTTATTCCATGTAATTGTATATAATGTATTGTTTTGTTGCCATTTTGTATCATCTTTGTGTATATATATATTTTTTTAATAAACACTGGTTATCTTTCTTGATTAAATATTTAAAATGTAATAGCTCTGTTCCTCTTGCTCTGTAAACCGCACTCCTGATGCCATATGCGGTAGAGGGTAGAGGTAGAGATACACACACACAGTACAGACCAAAAGTTTGGACACACCTTCTCATTTAAAGATTTGTCTGTATTTTCATGACTTAAAATTGTAAAATTCACACTGAAGGCATCAAAACTATGAATTAACACATGTGGAATTATATACTTAACAAAAAAGTGTGAAACAACTGAAATTATGTCTTATATTGTAGGTTCTTCAAAATATCCACCTTTTGCTTTGATGACTGCTTTGCACACTCTTGGCATTCTCTTGATAAGCTTCAAGAGGTAGTCACCGGGAATGGTCTTCCAACAATCTTGAAGGAGTTCCCAGAGATGCTTAGCACTTGTTGGCCCTTTTGCCTTCACTCTGTGGTCCAGCTCACCCCAAACCATCTCGATTGGGTCCAGGTCTGGTGACTGTGGAGGCCAGGACATCTGGCGTAGCCCCCCATCACTCTCCTTCTTGGTCAAATAGCCCTTACACAGCTTGGAGGTGTGTTTGGGGTCATTGTCCTTGAGTTTGGGGTCATTGTCCTGTTGAAAAATAAATGATGGTCCAACTAAACGCAAACCGGATGGAATAGCATGCCGCTGCAAGATGCTGTGGTAGCCATGCTGGTTCAGTATGCCTTCAATTTTGAATAAATCCCCAACAGTGTCACCAGCAAAGCCCCCACACACCATCACACCTCCTCCTCCATGCTTCATGGTGGGAACCAGGCATGTAGAGTCCATCCGTTCACCTTTTCTGCGTCGCACAAAGACACTGTGGTTGAAACCAAAGATCTCAAATTTGGACTCATCAGACCAAAGCACAGATTTCCACTGGTCTAATGTCTATTCCTTGTGTTCTTTAGCCCAAACAAGTCTCTTCTGCTTGTTGCCGGTCCTTAGCAGTGGTTTCCTAGCAGCTATTTTACCATGAAGGCCTGCTGCACAAAGTCTCCTCTTAACAGTTGTTGTAGAGATGTGTCTGCTGCTAGAACTCTGTGTGGCATTGACCTGGTCTCTAGCCTGAGCTGCTGTTAACCTGCGATTTCTGAGGCTGGTGACTCGGATAAACTTATCCTCAGAAGCAGATGTGACTCTTGGTCTTCCTTTCCTGGGGCAGTCCTCATGTGAGCCAGTTTCTTTGTAGTGCTTGATGGTTTTTGCCACTGCACTTGGGGACACTTTCAAAGTTTTCGGACTGATTTACCTTCATTTCTTAAAGTAATGATGGCCACTCGTTTTTCTTAGCTGCTTTTTTCTTGCCATAATACAAATTCTAACAGTCTATTCAGTAGGACTATCAGCTGTGTATCCACCAGACTTCTGCACAACACAACTGATGGTCCCAACCCCATTTATAAGGCAAGAAATCCCACTTATTAAACCTGACAGGGCACACCTGTGAAGTGAAAACCATTCCCGGTGACTACCTCTTGAAGCTCATCAAGAGAATGCCAAGAGTGTGCAAAGCAGTCATCAAAGCAGAAGGTGGCTACTTTGAAGAACCTAGAATATAAGACATAATTTCAGTTGTTTCACACTTTTTTGTTAAGTATATAATTCCACATGTGTTAATTCATAGTTTTGATGCCTTCAGTGTGAATGTACAATTTTCATAGTCATGAAAATACAGAAAAATCTTTAAATGAGAAGGTGCGTCCAAACTTTTGGTCTGTACTGTATGTACAGGTGCTTCTCACAAAATTAGAATATCATCAAAAAGTTCATTTATTTCAGTTATTCTATACAAAAAGTGAACCTCATTCTATAGAGTCATTACACAGAGTGATCCATTTCACGTGATTATTTCTGTTAATGTTGAGGATTATGGCTTACAGCCACTAAAAACCCCAAAGTCATTATCTCAGTAAATTAGAATACTTTATAACACCAGCTGGAAAGAGGATTGTCCTACTGAAATGTATATTCAGTAAATGCCCTCAATACTTGGTCGTGGGTCCTTTTGCATCAATTACTGCATCAATGCAGCGTGGCATAGAGGCAATCAGCCTGTGGCACTGCTGGGGGGTTATGGAAGCCCAGGTTGCTTTGATAGTAGCCTTCAGCTCCTCTGCATTGTTGGGTCTGGTGTCTCATCTTCCTCTTGACAATAGCTTCAGGAGAGTTTGCTGTCAATCAAGCCCAGTGATACTGTTGTTTTTACACCAGTTATTGGTACTTTTGGCAGTGTGGACAGGGGCCAAGTCCTGCTGGAGAACGACATTTCCATCTCCAAAAAGCTTGTCGGCAGAGGGAAGCATGAAGTGCTCTAAAATGTCCTGGTAGAAAGCTGCTTGGCCAAGGTAAGAGGCTTCTGGCGATGTCTATTGGCCATGAGTGGCCGGACACAAGGAATGTGACACTTGTAGCCCATGTCCTGGAGACGTCTGTGTGTGGTGAAGCAATGACTCCAGCAGCGTCAGCTCCTTGTGAATCTCCCCCACATTACTGAATGGCCTTTTCTTAACAATCCTTTCCAGGCTGCGGTTATCCCGGTTGCTTGTGCTCCTTTTTCTACCACACTTTTTCCTTCCACTTTCCATTAATCTGCTTGGATACAGCACTGTGTGAACAGCGGCTTCTTTAGCAATGACCGTTTGTGGCTTCCCCTCCTTGTGGAGTGTGTCAGTGACGCCTTCTGGACATCTGTCAGGTCAGCAGTCTTCTCCATGATTGTGGAGCTACTGAAACAGACTAAGGACCTTTATAAACACTTAGGAGCCTTTACAGGTGTTTTTTGTTAATTATTCTAATTTACTGAGATAATGACTTTTGGGTTTTTATTGGCTGTAAGCCATAATCATCAACATTAACAGAAATAATCACGTGAAATGGATCACTGTGTAATGACTCTATAAAATATGAGGTTCACTTTTTTGTATAGAAGAACTGAAATAAATTCACTTTTTGATGATATTCTAATTTTGTGAGACGCTCCTGTATATTCTATGTGTTGGCATCCGAGGTGTATATACCATACGCTCAACGCGATTTCCCCAATAACGGCCAAGTAGCAGCCGCAGCCTCGTCCATCACTCATCAGACCATTGTGTAATTGCTCAGATGATTGGAAGCAGCAGAATTGTGTTCCCTGACACACTGGTTGTTACGGTGGGATCTCCCCGGGGGGCATCCTTGACAAGGGAGTACTCTTCACCTGGAGAAAGACAGGTTCAATCTCCAGAGGAGACTCGGCTTTATTATGAGAACTATTAATCTGTTGAACAGGAGACAGTCAGAGCAGGAACCATCAATGGTTTCAAAAGGCGGCTTAGATGCTTTTTAACAAGAAAATAACAAATCCTTATGAAAATGTGAAAAGATCTTTTCTGGGTGTTTAGTTCAGTGGATCTCCTATCGGGATGAGGGGGGTCATGCTCTTCTAGGACCACTGGACCGTGCCTGGTGGTTGTACATATATCCATCCGTCAACTGTATTTTTCAAAAATATGAAACTACGTAACCTTAACCACTGCACATACGCGAATATAAACACACTTGCATATTGCCCTTATATACAAGCACTCACGCACCGCAGACAGTAAAGTGCAGCAAATTCTGGACACGACCCGATTTACCTGAGGAACATCCCCACAGCATATGCACAAAGGAAGGAATAATCCAGGGCACCGAGCAGCTGCTTATAATTCTTCTTATCTGGGGAAGGGATGAGACTGCACTTCATACAAGGCTGGAGAATTCAGAACTTCGGCAGTTAAAAACACTTCACTTACCAAACGGGGCCCAGCCGCAGCGGGAGGCATTGTGCACCGTGGATGGTGGCTGTGGCTTCAAGATGACAAACTCCTTATAGCTGTGAGGTTCTACTTCATTGGGCTCTGAGCAGTGTTTATGTAACTCTCCCTGTAGTGAGGAACCAACAGTATCTATTACCCCAGGCAGTAACCAGCAGCCATCCGAGGCCCAGGCCACCCGCCGCCGACCGAAGCAGAGGCACAGGCCACCCGCAACCGACTGAAGCAGAGGTACAGGCCACCCGCAACCGACCGAAGCCCAGGCCCAGGCCACCCGCCGCCGACCGAAGCAGAGGCACAGGCCACCCGCAACCGACTGAAGCAGAGGTACAGGCCACCCGCAACCGACCGAAGCCCAGGCACAGGCCACCCGCAACCGACCGAAGCCCAGGCACAGGCCACCCGCAACCGACCGAAGCCCAGGCACAGGCCACTCGCAACCGACCGAAGCCCAGGCACAGGCCACCCGCAACGGACCGAAGCCCAGGCACAGGCCACCCGCAACCGACCGAAGCCCAGGCACAGGCCACCCGCAACCGACCGAAGCCCAGGCACAGGCCACCCGCAACCGACCGAAGCCCAGGCACAGGCCACCCGCAACCGACCGAAGCCCAGGCACAGGCCACCCGCAACCGACCGAAGCCCAGGCACAGGCCACCCGCAACCGACCGAAGCCCAGGCACAGGCCACCCGCAACCGACCGAAGCCCAGGCAACTGGCTGCTAAGCAACCTAACCAGATAAGTTCAAGTACTAAAAAGTTTTATTCATCTATTGGCCAGACCTCATCTCATCTACTCAGCCGCAGACTGCTGACCTATTCTGAAACCTACTCACGTGTCCTTGAACTTTTCAAACAATAGCTCCTGGCCCGTGTACTCCATCAAACATGCTACTTTCTATTATCCTTCTAACCAGCTGGATTGCCCTGGTCCCTTATGACTAGAGACCTACAAGTGTTCATCCCCAATAGTCTCCATATTCATTCAGTACCCCATCTTCATATTATCACATCTCTCCCCATGTACCTTGACTATGGTAATTGGTTTCCTGGACAGATGGAAGCTGCAGTAGAGCAGATAGGTCAGAAACAAAACCAGGGCTCGAAACCTAAGAAGAATAACGGTAATGTTAGAAAGTTTTAAATAAAATAATATACCATGAATGATCTGTACGGGATCCTGGGAGAGCCTCCACTTCTGGTAAAATCATTCACCATAGTAAAGAACCAACAGACCCATTATCCACTCAAAATACCTAGAGGCCTTGAGATGAAGCAGAGATGCCGGGTGGGAAGGTCCAGAACTCAATCCACAGGCACAGGGTAGAAGCGACGGACATGAACTAGTTTATGGGTCACTCCATGTCAAGTGAACCAATGATTTTTACCTCTATTTTTAATTATTTTGAGATTTTGTTATTTGGTAATAGTGTGTCAGAGAATGAAAAATGCGAAGAAAAAAATTCTAGAATTTTTTTTTCTTTTTTTTAAATTTTCAAAGTTCAGAAAAAGTGCGAATTTCAGTGTTGCCTGCGTCTACATTTCTCCTCATAACTCAGGCTAGAAAAAAGATAGAGAAACCAAATAAACACCATTCTACCCAGAACTGTACAGGCTTTCACCAGATAATCTCTGATAATATTTTACCCATGCAAACGCAAAATTTTAAAATGCATTTCTGAAAAAAGCGTTTAATTTCAAAATCTTCCCATGTGCCTGCTCTGCTCCTAGGCACATCTGTACCAAAATACAAGATGGGATCGTGATGGGATCAGATTTAAAAAAATAAAACTTTTACAGTGTCAATTCGAAAATCTCCAATTCAGATCTGTTCAGCCTGTGGTCTAACAGTGTGGGGTCCATATTTACCCAATAATCCATGATTGTTAGATATTACTGTATTATTTTATTATAGAAGCAGGAGAGGACAGAGGAGAAAGCTTCGTTAGGGCAGAGGGTGACTGCAGAGCAGATGACCGGCCGGCAGCTCCAGGGGCCACATTCACACCACATCGGGCGGCTACTGGACTCTCCAAAGATTGTGAAAATTAAGACGTAGAAGTGACTTTTCTGCACCCTCTGGTCCAGCACCATCCTTTGTGTATCCAAGAAAACCAGACATTGTAAGGGTATGTGCACACGTTCAGGATTTCTTGCAGAAATTTCTTGACAAAAAAATACCGGATTACTCACCGGTAATGCTCTTTTATAGAGCCCACGACAGCACCCACGAGAGAGGGGGTCCGCCCCTAGGAACAGGAAACCTACAGAGAGATAAAAGGGGCGGCCCCCCCTCGCTCTTCAGTTGTTTTACAGAGAATAGGAGAAACCGCCGCCAGGTTTTAGTTAACAGGTTCAGGTATATCTATCTATCTATCTATCTATCTATCTATCTATCTCTATATCTATATCTATCTATCTATCTCTATCTCTATCTCTATCTCTATCTCTATATATATATATATATATATATATATATATATATATATATATATATATATACATACACACACATACACACATATTTACAACCTCATGCTACATCTTTCTAATATTTACACCTCACCAAAAAAGCACCATGTGCAACTATATACAGAAAAGGGAGGGATGTGAACGGGTGCTGTCGTGGGCTCTATAAAAGAGCATTACCGGTGAGTAATCCGTTATTTTCTATTCGCCACGACAGCACCCACTAGAGAGAATTACAGAGACTATAGACTGGGTGGGTTTACTGAGTCAAGGACCGATACCCCAAAGGTTAGGTCAGAAGCAGAGGATAGGTCTAATCTATAATGCTTATAGAAGGTGTTAGGTGAAGACCAAGTTGCAGCCTTACATATAAGGTCTATTGGCACATTCGCCCTTTCTGCCCAGGAAGTCGACAAGGCTCTTGTAGAGTGTGCTCCTATATGCCTTGGAGGATCTTTTCCTCCCGCTTTATACGCCAAGATTATGGCCTCTCTGATCCAGCGAGATAATGTGTTCTTTGTGACACTGGCACCATAGGTTTTACCCTGGAAAGACACAAAGAGAGCCCTACTCTTCCTCCAGTCCCTAGTTCTCTCTAAATAGGCCAAGACAGTCCTTTTAACATCTAGGGTATGAAGTCTTACTTCTTCTGGAGTTGAGTGGTTCTTATAAAAGGTAGGTAACAAGATCTCCTGGGATCTATGAAAAGTAGTGGCCACCTTAGGGAGATAACAAGGATCTGTTTTGAAAACTATCCTATCTGATGTCACAGATAAAAAGGGAGGATCTATAGATAATGCATGAAGATCACTTACTCTTCTGGCAGAAACTAACGCCACTAATAATACAGTTTTCAAAGAAATTTTTTAGTGAGGCTGCATAGAGAGGCTCAAACGGTGGCTGTGTCAATGCATTTAGGACTATTGATAGATCCCACTGAGGAACCCGAGGTATGCTAATTGGTCTCGATCTCTCACAAGCAGATATAAACCGGGATATCCATTTATTACCCGCAACGTCATAATTAAAAAGAGCTCCTAAGGCTGAAACCTGAACCTTCAGAGTGCTTACGGAGAGTCCTAATTCCAGACCCTTTTGTAGAAATTCTAACACTGGAAATATAGGAACTTCAGAGGAAAGTTGTGTAGTATGGAACTCAAGAAATTTCCTCCAAATTCTAACGTAAATCCTGGTAGTTGAAGGTTTTCTACTCTTCATAAGAGTATCGATTAACCCATTAGAAAACCCCCTGAGATTTAGTAACCGCCTATCAAACTCCATGCAGTCAAGTTCATGCCCTTTGCCTGAGGATGGAGGAATGGACCCTGAGAGAGCAAGTCCTTGGACTGAGGCAGAATCCATGGATCGGATACTGACATCGCCCTCAGCCATGAGAACCATGGCCTTTTGGGCCAGAATGGGGCTATTAACAGAACTCTTGCGCCTTCCTCCCTTATCTTCCTTATTACTATAGGCAATAGATTCCATGGGGGGAAAGCATAAGCCAGGTCGAATGTCCATGGTACCTGGAGGGCATCGAGTATGTCCGGCTTGTCCTCCCTGCATAGAGAGGCAAACACCTTGACCTGCCGGTTGGCTCTTGTGGCAAACAAGTCTATTTGAGGAACACCCCATCGAGCTGTTATCAATTTGAAAATTTTTCTGTTTAGCATCCATTCCCCCTGATGAAGAGTGTGACGGCTGAGGAAATCGGCACGAAAGTTGTCTGTGCCTCTGATGTGCACCGCTGACAGTGATAGCAGATGACCTTCGGCTAACTCCATGATGTCTGATGCCACCTCCCTGAGTTTGTCCGACCGCGTACCTCCTTGATGGTTCAGATAAGCCACCGCAGTGGTGTTGTCGGAGAATACTCTTGTATGAGAGCCGCTGAGCTGAGGCAGAAAGTGAAGTAGGGAATAATATATAGCCCTCAACTCTGAAATTCGAGGAACTATTAAGTTCTGAGCTGGACCAAAGATCCTGAACCCACTGATCCTGAAAATGTGCCCCCCAGCCTTCAGGACTAGCATCTGTGGTCACTATACTAGAAGGGGTGATTACCCATAGAACCCCCCTTGAAAGATTTTCCCGATCCAACCACCACCTAAGGGAGTTTAATACTTCCGACGTTAGGAAAACTGTTTTATCCAGACATCCTCTATTCTTAATGTCCTCCTCCAATACAAATTTTTGTAGATGCCTAGTATGGAACTGCGCCCACTGGACCGCAGGAATGCACGATGTTAGAGAACCTAGCAATGACATGACCTGTCTTAGTGACATACTTTATCGAATATGGAAATCTTCTTATCCTCAGGAAGCTTACAAATCTGGTCAACCGAATCCAGAAGGAGCCCAAGGAATTTCTGACACGTTACAGGCTGGAGTCTAGATTTTTCCCAATTAACCAGCCAGCCCAGGGATTGTAAGGACAACACTACCTCCTGTAACCTCTGCTCACACTGTAGGGGGTTTTTACCTACAATCAATAGGTCATCCAAATACGGAATGACCAACGTATCCTTTACCCGTAAAAAAGACATTACTTCCAATAATAATTTAGTAAAAACCCTTGGGGTCATAGATAACCCGAAGGGCATTGCCCTGTATTGTAGATGACGAATTTGCCCCTCTATACAAACTGCTACCCGAAGAAATTGCTGGTGTAAATGATGTATAGGAATATGATAGTAAGCATCCTTAAGATCCAATACTACCATGTAACAGTTTGGAAATAGATTTTTTATAGCCGAACGAATGGATTCCATTTTAAATGTTCTAGGTCTTATAAAGGAGTTCAGCTTTCTTAAATTAATTATGGTTCTGAAAGAGCCATCCAGCTTACTAATCAGAAACAAGGGAGAGTAGAATCCCCTCCCTATCTGGGAAGATGGAACCTCCACTAGGACTTGTTTGTGTAGGAGGGTTTTAACTTCGGTTTCAAGTGCCTCTTGCTGAGGCCTGGATCTTAAGGTGGTAAGAAGGAAAGAATCCGGAGGAGTTCTAATAAAGTCTAATGTGAGGCCTGAAGATATTTCAATAGCCCATGGATTAGTTGTTATTTCTTTCCATTGTTGACTAAATTGTTTTAGTCTTCCACCCACCGGAGAAATATAATCAACGGAATTTATCTGCTGGCTTGAAGGGGCGTTTATTAAACAAATTTCCTTTTTGCTTGAAATCTTTATTATTCCATCTGTCTCGGAGTCTCCCCTTCTTCCGAATGGTGGCTTCCTGAACGCCCTTCTGTAAGACGGAATAAAGGGATTAGGAAATCCTTTCTTCCTTTCACCCGCCTTAGTGAGTATATCATCAAGGACTGTTCCAAAGAGGTACTCACCCTGACAGGGTATGGCACACAATTTGGATCTAGACTGGGCCGTATTGGAGAGGTTAGCTGTTCTGGCCGCTAGGCGGAGAGAATCTATTGAGGCATCAGATATAAAAGCCGCTGCACCTTTAATCAAAGGAATGGATGCACGTAATTTCTCCCTGGATACGCTACTTTTAATATTTTGATCCAGCTGTTCCAGCCAGACTAGCATAGATCTGCTAGTACACGTGGCTGAGATTGCCGGCTTGAATGCCGTGACACAGGCTTCCCACGATTTCTTAAGAAGTGCGTCTGATTTTCTATCCATGGGATCTGATAAAGAACCTGCATCCTCCACGGGTAAAGCGGAACGGTGAGATGTAGACGCAACCGCCGAATCAACTTTTGGTATTTTAGCCCAGGTATTCAAATCCTCGTTATCGAAGGGGTAGCGTCTCTTACAGGATATTGGCACAAACCCCTTTTAACCTCTACTCCATTCTTTCTTAACGAGGTCCTTTATGGCCTGGTTTACCGGAAATACATGGCCTTTTCGCTGAGAAAGACCAGCGAACATGACTTCCTGTGGTGTTTGGGGTTCTTTTGACTCACATAACCCCATCGTATTCCTCACTGACTTAACCAAGTTGTTTATGCCCTCAGTTGGAAAACAGACAAAGTCTTCTTCCCCTGAAGAATCGGACAGCTGGGAGACCTCTGAGTCGACCTCCCCACTCTCTGCTGAAGTGTCAGCTTTAGGTGAGGATACTCTTCTACTTCTTTTTTCAATATTTACTGAAGAAGAACCGCCTCCCAACGACTGAAGTTCTTCCCGAATTATGAGCCGTATCTCATTCATTTTTACTGACTCCTCCTGCCGTAAGGTGTTATCTATACAAGCCTGACATAGACTCTTAGAATAGGAGTCAGGCAGGGGTTCGGTACATATAGCACATTGTTTGTGCTTACTCTTCCCCGTCCTCTTTGCCTAGAATAATATAAGCAGAGGAATCAATATAAGCTTCAGTGAAGCTATATATACACTCACCCAGCGTTTTTGTTGTTGTTTTTTTTATACCGGCTGCGGGGTTGCCTTAGTCTGGGATGTGGAACGGGACGACTTCCTTCCCGATTTGTCAGTGGAGTCACTTATTTTAGAGTGTCCACTGCTCCTTTTCCTGGCTTCACCACTGGGTACTAGTGGCTCTTCCATAGGGTGCACACGGACCTCCTATTGGGACGACATAATGGCACACTGACTGCACTACTAAATCAAATTTATAGTGCAGTAACTCCCTGTACACGCCTCCCTGTACACCCCCTTTCCTCCGCTGCACCCCCCCTTTTTTTTTTTACTCACAGAAGTCCGTATAGCGTCAGGGCAATGGAACCGCCAGAGAATCCAATATGGCGGTTCCCCCGGAAATGCAACACTGACCTCAGAAGTTCAGGGGACTACATCCGGATTCCGGCGTCTCTGCGCCTTGCCGGCAGATTCCAGTACCCACACCCGGTCACCACGATACCAAGGGACCGGGGAGAAGCAGACACCGCCACATCATCCGGGGGGCACCTTTACCTGACCCAGGACCGGGACGAACCAGGTACATGCCGCTCTCTCGGCCGTCCCAAACAACGATCTCCCAGCAGAGAGATCGTTGCTAAACTTCAGGCCCCGCAGTCGGCCGCAGCAGATGAGGGGGAGCCAACAGGAACCCCCGACTGTCCACCCGCTCTGGAGCCCCTGTCGCTCAGCAGAGACGCACAGCGGCATCCAGGCAGGTTTCCTCTTCTACAGCAACTCCATAGAGCTTCTCTGTGGGTTCCCTTCTAGGAACAGGAAACCAACTGAGGAGCGAGGGGGGGACCGCCCCTTTTATCTCTCTGTAGGTTTCCTGTTCCTAGGGGCGGATCTCCTCTCTAGTGGGTGCTGTCGTGGCGAATAGAAAAACGGAAATTTCGGCCAAAAATCCGCATGCGTTTTTTTAATGCGTTTTTTCCCCAATGCATTAAATAGCTGGAAAAACATAAAAAATCCACAAAATTAATGAACATGCTGCTTTTTATACCGCCATGCGGTTTTTTTTTGCGGAAAAAAATGCATCATGTGCACAAAAATTGCAGAATGCATTCTAAATGATAAAAACGTATACATATGCATCCTATCGCGAAAAAAAAACGTGAAAAATCCTGAACGTGTGCACATACCCTAAAAGTTACAAAAATCCGATATTAGCTCAGGTGGAGCCGGAAACCAGGACCGGCTGTATATACTCTGACAAGGAAACGGCCATCGCTGGTAAGTGATAATGGACAAGATGACGTCTCACGCACTACAAGGGACACATGGATGAGAACAGGACGTCTAACAACCGAATATTAATTGTTTGATTGGTTCAGATTTTATAGAACGAGGATTTAACTCCTAGACTATTCATAAACCCTTCATCAATGTTTAGTGATGTAATAGAAAAAAACACTGTTCCATGTATAAATAGGTGGTAAAATATTGGTTCTTTTAATCTGGATTTTACCATATAATTAGGATCAGACTGTTTATAAATCTCTTGGCGATGCGATCGCCTGTTTTATTTTGCCTTGTTCAATGCATTCAGGTTGAAAATGCCGAGCGAGTTGTTATGATGATAAGATGGATTTATTCTGGCTCTTCGGGATTTTATTGTGTTTCTTTATTATTACATATAAATGTTGAATTCAATAAGTTGTAATTTGGTAAAAAAAAAAAAAAGGAAGAAACTCACAAAAATAAAATCAGATGATTCAAGGCTTAAAAAAAACAAACAAAAAAAACAAAAAAACACAAAATTGACAGGTCCCAAGTTGAGACCCTGTAGAAATATAATCAAGAACACAAGTAACACAGGCATCTTTTCACAATTTTAAAAATTACGCTTTTTTCACAATTGCGCATCAAAATATTGAATTTGATTTCTCCAAAACAAAAATATAAAGAACCTTAGTCTTGTGAGATATCAAATGAAAGCCGGTACAGTGCTGAGAACAATGACGCATCTCCCACCTCTATATCCTGATTCTAGCCTGAGATATGATACAAATGTAAAGCCGGTACAGTGCTGAGAACAATGACGTCTCTCCCACCTCTATATCCTGATTCTAGCCTGAGATATGGTAACAAATGTAAAGCCGGTACAGTGCTGAGAACAATGACGCCTCTCCCACCTCTATATCCTGATTCTAGCCTGAGATATGATACAAATGTAAAGCCGGTACAGTGCTGAGAACAACGACGTCTCTCCCACCTCTATATCCTGATTCTAGCCTGAGATATGATAACAAATGTAAAGCCGGTACAGTGCTGAGAACAATGACGTCTCTCCCACCTCTATATCCTGATTCTAGCCTGAGATATGATACAAATGTAAAGCCGGTACAGTGCTGAGAACAATGACGTCTCTCCACCTCTATATCCTGATTATAGCCTGAGATATGATACAAATGTAAAGCCGGTACAGTGCTGAGAACAACGACGTCTCTCCCACCTCTATATCCTGATTCTAGCCTGAGATATGATACAAATGTAAAGCCGGTACAGTGCTGAGAACAACGACGTCTCTCCCACCTCTATATCCTGATTCTAGCCTGAGATATGATACAAATGTAAAGCCGGTACAGTGCTGAGAACAATGACGTCTCTCCCACCTCTATATCCTGATTCTAACCTGAGATATGATACAAATGTAAAGCCGGTACAGTGCTGAGAACAACGACGTCTCTCCCACCTCTATATCCTGATTCTAGCCTGAGATATGATACAAATGTAAAGCCGGTACAGTGCTGAGAACAATGACGCCTCTCCCACCTCTATATCCTGATTCTAGCCTGAGATATGGTAATAAATGTAAAGCCGGTACAGTGCTGAGAACAACGACGTCTCTCCCACCTCTATATCCTGATTCTAGCCTGAGATATGATACAAATGTAAAGCCGGTACAGTGCTGAGAACAATGACGTCTCTCCCACCTCTATATCCTGATTCTAGCCTGAGATATGGTAAATGTAAAGCCGGTACAGTGCTGAGAACAATGACGCCTCTCCCACCTCTATATCCTGATTCTAGCCCGAGATATGATACAAATGTAAAGCCGGTACAGTGCTGAGAACAATGACGTCTCTCCCACCTCTATATCCTGATTCTAGCCTGAGATATGATACAAATGTAAAGCCGGTACAGTGCTGAGTATAATGACGTCTCTCCCACCTCTATATCCTGATTCTAGCCTGAGATATGATACAAATGTAAAGCCGGTACAGTGCTGAGAACAACGACGTCTCTCCCACCTCTATATCCTGATTCTAGCCTGAGATATGATACAAATGTAAAGCCGGTACAGTGCTGAGTATAATGACGTCTCTCCCACCTCTATATCCTGATTCTAACCTGAGATATGATACAAATGTAAAGCCGGTACAGTGCTGAGAACAACGACGTCTCTCCCACCTCTATATCCTGATTCTATCCTGAGATATGATACAAATGTAAAGCCGGTACAGTGCTGAGAACAATGACGCCTCTCCCACCTCTATATCCTGATTCTAGCCCGAGATATGATACAAATGTAAAGCCGGTACAGTGCTGAGAACAATGACGTCTCTCCCACCTCTATATCCTGATTCTATCCTGAGATATGATACAAATGTAAAGCCGGTACAGTGCTGAGAACAACAACGTCTCTCCCACCTCTATATCCTGATTCTAGCCCGAGATATGATACAAATGTAAAGCCGGTACAGTGCTGAGAACAATGACGTCTCTCCCACCTCTATATCCTGATTCTAGCCTGAGATATGATACAAATGTAAAGCCGGTACAGTGCTGAGAACAATGACGCCTCTCCCACCTCTATATCCTGATTCTATCCTGAGATATGATACAAATGTAAAGCCGGTACAGTGCTGAGAACAATGACGTCTCTCCCACCTCTATATCCTGATTCTAGCCCGAGATATGATACAAATGTAAAGCCGGTACAGTGCTGAGAACAATGACGTCTCTCCCACCTCTATATCCTGATTCTAGCCTGAGATATGATACAAATGTAAAGCCGGTACAGTGCTGAGAACAACGACGTCTCTCCCACCTCTATATCCTGATTCTACCTGAGATATGATACAAATGTAAAGCCGGTACAGTGCTGAGAACAATGACGTCTCTCCCACCTCTATATCCTGATTCTAGCCCGAGATATGATACAAATGTAAAGCCGGTACAGAGCTGAGAACAATGACGTCTCTCCCACCTCTATATCCTGATTCTAGCCTGAGATATGATACAAATGTAAAGCCGGTACAGTGCTGAGAACAATGACGTCTCTCCCACCTCTATATCCTGATTCTAGCCCGAGATATGATACAAATGTAAAGCCGGTACAGTGCTGAGAACAATGACGTCTCTCCCACCTCTATATCCTGATTCTAGCCTGAGATATGGTAACAAATGTAAAGCCGGTACAGTGCTGAGAACAATGACGTCTCTCCCACCTCTATATCCTGATTCTAGCCTGAGATATGATACAAATGTAAAGCCGGTACAGTGCTGAGAACAATGACGTCTCTCCACCTCTATATCCTGATTCTACCCTGAGATATGATACAAATGTAAAGCCGGTACAGTGCTGAGAACAATGACGTCTCTCCACCTCTATATCCTGATTCTAGCCTGAGATATGATACAAATGTAAAGCCGGTACAGTGCTGAGAACAATGACGTCTCTCCCACCTCTATATCCTGATTCTAGCCTGAGATATGATACAAATGTAAAGCCGGTACAGTGCTGAGAACAATGACGTCTCTCCCACCTCTATATCCTGATTCTACCCTGAGATATGATACAAATGTAAAGCCGGTACAGTGCTGAGAACAATGACGTCTCTCCACCTCTATATCCTGATTCTAGCCCGAGATATGATACAAATGTAAAGCCGGTACAGTGCTGAGAACAATGACGCCTCTCCCACCTCTATATCCTGATTCTAGCCTGAGATATGATACAAATGTAAAGCCGGTACAGTGCTGAGAACAACGACGTCTCTCCCACCTCTATATCCTGATTCTAGCCTGAGATATGGTAAATGTAAAGCCGGTACAGTGCTGAGAACAACGACGCCTCTCCCACCTCTATATCCTGATTCTAGCCTGAGATATGATACAAATGTAAAGCCGGTACAGTGCTGAGAACAATGACGTCTCTCCCACCTCTATATCCTGATTCTAGCCTGAGATATGGTAACAAATGTAAAGCCGGTACAGTGCTGAGAACAATGACGTCTCTCCACCTCTATATCCTGATTCTAGCCTGAGATATGATACAAATGTAAAGCCGGTACAGTGCTGAGAACAATGACGTCTCTCCCACCTCTATATCCTGATTCTAGCCTGAGATATGGTAACAAATGTAAAGCCGGTACAGTGCTGAGAACAATGACGTCTCTCCCACCTCTATATCCTGATTCTAGCCTGAGATATGATACAAATGTAAAGCCGGTACAGTGCTGAGAACAACGACGCCTCTCCCACCTCTATATCCTGATTCTAGCCTGAGATATGATACAGATGTAAAGCCGGTACAGTGCTGAGTACAATGACGCCTCTCCCACCTCTATATCCTGATTCTAGCCTGAGATATGATACAAATGTAAAGCCGGTACAGTGCTGAGAACAATGACGTCTCTCCCACCTCTATATCCTGATTCTAGCCTGAGATATGGTAACAAATGTAAAGCCGGTACAGTGCTGAGAACAATGACGTCTCTCCACCTCTATATCCTGATTCTAGCCTGAGATATGATACAAATGTAAAGCCGGTACAGTGCTGAGAACAATGACGTCTCTCCCACCTCTATATCCTGATTCTAGCCTGAGATATGGTAACAAATGTAAAGCCGGTACAGTGCTGAGAACAATGACGTCTCTCCCACCTCTATATCCTGATTCTAGCCTGAGATATGATACAAATGTAAAGCCGGTACAGTGCTGAGAACAATGACGTCTCTCCACCTCTATATCCTGATTCTACCCTGAGATATGATACAAATGTAAAGCCGGTACAGTGCTGAGAACAATGACGTCTCTCCACCTCTATATCCTGATTCTAGCCTGAGATATGATACAAATGTAAAGCCGGTACAGTGCTGAGAACAATGACGCCTCTCCCACCTCTATATCCTGATTCTATCCTGAGATATGATACAAATGTAAAGCCGGTACAGTGCTGAGAACAACGACGTCTCTCCACCTCCATATCCTGATTCTAGCCTGAGATATGATACAAATGTAAAGCCGGTACAGTGCTGAGAACAATGACGCCTCTCCCACCTCTATATCCTGATTCTAGCCCGAGATATGATAACAAATGTAAAGCCGGTACAGTGCTGAGAACAATGACGTCTCTCCCACCTCTATATCCTGATTCTAGCCTGAGATATGATACAAATGTAAAGCCGGTACAGTGCTGAGAACAATGACGCCTCTCCCACCTCTATATCCTGATTCTAGCCTGAGATATGATACAAATGTAAAGCCGGTACAGTGCTGAGAACAACGACGTCTCTCCCACCTCTATATCCTGATTCTAGCCCGAGATATGATAACAAATGTAAAGCCGGTACAGTGCTGAGAACAATGACGTCTCTCCCACCTCTATATCCTGATTCTAGCCTGAGATATGATACAAATGTAAAGCCGGTACAGTGCTGAGAACAATGACGCCTCTCCCACCTCTATATCCTGATTCTAGCCTGAGATATGATACAAATGTAAAGCCGGTACAGTGCTGAGAACAATGACGTCTCTCCCACCTCTATATCCTGATTCTAGCCTGAGATATGATACAAATGTAAAGCCGGTACAGTGCTGAGAACAATGACGCCTCTCCCACCTCTATATCCTGATTCTAGCCTGAGATATGATACAAATGTAAAGCCGGTACAGTGCTGAGAACAATGACGTCTCTCCCACCTCTATATCCTGATTCTACCTGAGATATGGTAACAAATGTAAAGCCGGTACAGTGCTGAGAACAACGACGTCTCTCCCACCTCTATATCCTGATTCTAGCCTGAGATATGATACAAATGTAAAGCCGGTACAGTGCTGAGAACAATGACGTCTCTCCCACCTCTATATCCTGATTCTAGCCTGAGATATGATACAAATGTAAAGCCGGTACAGTGCTGAGAACAACGACGTCTCTCCCACCTCTATATCCTGATTCTAGCCTGAGATATGATACAAATGTAAAGCCGGTACAGTGCTGAGAACAACGACGTCTCTCCCACCTCTATATCCTGATTCTAGCCTGAGATATGATACAAATATAAAGCCGGTACAGTGCTGAGAACAATGACGTCTCTCCCACCTCCATATCCTGATTCTAGTCTGAGATATGATACAAATGTAAAGCCGGTACAGTGCTGAGAACAACGACGTCTCTCCCACCTCTATATCCTGATTCTACCCTGAGATATGATACAAATGTAAAGCTGGTACAGTGCTGAGAACAACGACGTCTCTCCCACCTCTATATCCTGATTCTACCCTGAGATATGATACAAATGTAAAGCCGGTACAGTGCTGAGAACAATGACGTCTCTCCCACCTCCATATCCTGATTCTAGCCTGAGATATGATACAAATGTAAAGCCGGTACAGTGCTGAGTACAATGACGCCTCTCCCACCTCTATATCCTGATTCTAGCCTGAGATAGGATACAAATGTAAAGCCGGTACAGTGCTGAGTACAATGACGCCTCTCCCACCTCTATATCCTGATTCTAGCCTGAGATAGGATACAAATGTAAAGCCGGTACAGTGCTGAGAACAATGACGTCTCTCCCACCTCCATATCCTGATTCTAGCCTGAGATATGATACAAATGTAAAGCCGGTACAGTGCTGAGTACAATGACGCCTCTCCCACCTCTATATCCTGATTCTACCCTGAGATATGATACAAATGTAAAGCCGGTACAGTGCTGAGAACAATGACGCCTCTCCCACCTCTATATCCTGATTCTAGCCCGAGATATGATACAAATGTAAAGCCGGTACAGTGCTGAGAACAATGACGTCTCTCCCACCTCTATATCCTGATTCTAGCCTGAGATAGGATACAAATGTAAAGCCGGTACAGTGCTGAGAACAACGACGTCTCTCCCACCTCTATATCCTGATTCTAGCCTGAGATATGATACAAATGTAAAGCCGGTACAGTGCTGAGAACAATGACGCCTCTCCCACCTCTATATCCTGATTCTACCCTGAGATATGATACAAATGTAAAGCCGGTACAGTGCTGAGAACAACGACGTCTCTCCCACCTCTATATCCTGATTCTAGCCTGAGATATGATACAAATGTAAAGCCGGTACAGTGCTGAGTACAATGACGCCTCTCCCACCTCTATATCCTGATTCTAGCCTGAGATATGATACAAATGTAAAGCCGGTACAGTGCTGAGAACAATGACGCCTCTCCACCTCTATATCCTGATTCTAGACTGAGATATGATAACAAATGTAAAGCCGGTACAGTGCTGAGAACAATGACGTCTCTCCACCTCTATATCCTGATTCTAGACTGAGATATGATAACAAATGTAAAGCCGGTACAGTGCTGAGAACAATGACGTCTCTCCTACCTCTATATCCTGATTCTAGCCTGAGATATGATACAAATGTAAAGCCGGTACAGTGCTGAGAACAATGACGCCTCTCCCACCTCTATATCCTGATTCTAGCCTGAGATATGATACAAATGTAAAGCCGGTACAGTGCTGAGAACAATGACGTCTCTCCCACCTCTATATCCTGATTCTACCCTGAGATATGATACAAATGTAAAGCCGGTACAGTGCTGAGAACAACGACGTCTCTCCCACCTCCATATCCTGATTCTAGCCTGAGATATGATACAAATGTAAAGCCGGTACAGTGCTGAGTACAATGACGCCTCTCCCACCTCTATATCCTGATTCTAGCCTGAGATATGATACAAATGTAAAGCCGGTACAGTGCTGAGAACAACGACGTCTCTCCCACCTCTATATCCTGATTCTAGCCTGAGATATGATACAAATGTAAAGCCGGTACAGTGCTGAGAACAATGACGCCTCTCCCACCTCTATATCCTGATTCTAGCCTGAGATATGATACAAATGTAAAGCCGGTACAGTGCTGAGAACAATGACGTCTCTCCCACCTCTATATCCTGATTCTAGCCCGAGATATGATACAAATGTAAAGCCGGTACAGTGCTGAGAACAACGACGTCTCTCCCACCTCTATATCCTGATTCTAACCTGAGATATGATAACAAATGTAAAGCCGGTACAGTGCTGAGAACAATGACGCCTCTCCACCTCTATATCCTGATTCTAGCCTGAGATATGATACAAATGTAAAGCCGGTACAGTGCTGAGAACAATGACGTCTCTCCCACCTCTATATCCTGATTCTAGCCTGAGATATGATACAAATGTAAAGCCGGTACAGTGCTGAGAACAATGACGTCTCTCCACCTCTATATCCTGATTCTAGCCTGAGATATGATAACAAATGTAAAGCCGGTACAGTGCTGAGAACAATGACGTCTCTCCCACCTCTATATCCTGATTCTACCCTGAGATATGATACAAATGTAAAGCCGGTACAGTGCTGAGAACAATGACGCCTCTCCCACCTCTATATCCTGATTCTAGCCTGAGATATGATACAAATGTAAAGCCGGTACAGTGCTGAGAACAATGACGTCTCTCCCACCTCCATATCCTGATTCTAGCCTGAGATATGGTACAAATGTAAAGCCGGTACAGTGCTGAGAACAACGACGTCTCTCCCACCTCTATATCCTGATTCTATCCTGAGATATGATACAAATGTAAAGCCGGTACAGTGCTGAGAACAATGACGTCTCTCCCACCTCTATATCCTGATTCTAGCCCGAGATATGATACAAATGTAAAGCCGGTACAGTGCTGAGAACAATGACGTCTCTCCCACCTCTATATCCTGATTCTACCTGAGATATGGTAACAAATGTAAAGCCGGTACAGTGCTGAGAACAATGACGCCTCTCCCACCTCTATATCCTGATTCTAGCCTGAGATATGATACAAATGTAAAGACGGTACAGTGCTGAGAACAATGACGTCTCTCCCACCTCTATATCCTGATTCTACCTGAGATATGATACAAATGTAAAGCCGGTACAGTGCTGAGTACAATGACGCCTCTCCACCTCTATATCCTGATTCTAGCCTGAGATATGATACAAATGTAAAGACGGTACAGTGCTGAGAACAATGACGCCTCTCCCACCTCTATATCCTGATTCTAGCCTGAGATATGATACAAATGTAAAGCCGGTACAGTGCTGAGAACAATGACGCCTCTCCCACCTCTATATCCTGATTCTAACCTGAGATATGATACAAATGTAAAGCCGGTACAGTGCTGAGAACAATGACGTCTCTCCCACCTCTATATCCTGATTCTAGCCTGAGATATGATACAAATGTAAAGCCGGTACAGTGCTGAGAACAATGACGTCTCTCCCACCTCTATATCCTGATTCTAGCCTGAGATATGATACAAATGTAAAGCCGGTACAGTGCTGAGAACAATGACGTCTCTCCCACCTCTATATCCTGATTCTAGCCTGAGATATGATACAAATGTAAAGCCGGTACAGTGCTGAGAACAATGACGCCTCTCCACCTCTATATCCTGATTCTAGCCTGAGATATGATACAAATGTAAAGCCGGTACAGTGCTGAGAACAATGACGTCTCTCCACCTCTATATCCTGATTCTAGCCTGAGATATGATACAAATGTAAAGCCGGTACAGTGCTGAGTACAATGACGTCTCTCCACCTCTATATCCTGATTCTAGCCTGAGATATGATACAAATGTAAAGCCGGTACAGTGCTGAGAACAATGACGTCTCTCCCACCTCTATATCCTGATTCTAGCCTGAGATATGATACAAATGTAAAGCCGGTACAGTGCTGAGAACAATGACGCCTCTCCACCTCTATATCCTGATTCTAGCCTGAGATATGATACAAATGTAAAGCCGGTACAGTGCTGAGAACAATGACGTCTCTCCACCTCTATATCCTGATTCTAGCCTGAGATATGATACAAATGTAAAGCCGGTACAGTGCTGAGAACAATGACGCCTCTCCACCTCTATATCCTGATTCTAGCCTGAGATATGATACAAATGTAAAGCCGGTACAGTGCTGAGAACAATGACGTCTCTCCCACCTCTATATCCTGATTCTAGCCTGAGATATGATACAAATGTAAAGCCGGTACAGTGCTGAGAACAATGACGTCTCTCCCACCTCTATATCCTGATTCTAGCCTGAGATATGATACAAATGTAAAGCCGGTACAGTGCTGAGAACAATGACGTCTCTCCCACCTCTATATCCTGATTCTAGCCTGAGATATGATACAAATGTAAAGCCGGTACAGTGCTGAGAACAATGACGCCTCTCCACCTCTATATCCTGATTCTAGCCTGAGATATGATACAAATGTAAAGCCGGTACAGTGCTGAGAACAACGACGTCTCTCCCACCTCTATATCCTGATTATAGCCTGAGATATGATACAAATGTAAAGCCGGTACAGTGCTGAGAACAATGACGTCTCTCCACCTCTATATCCTGATTCTAGCCTGAGATATGATACAAATGTAAAGCCGGTACAGTGCTGAGAACAATGACGTCTCTCCCACCTCTATATCCTGATTCTAGCCCGAGATATGATACAAATGTAAAGCCGGTACAGTGCTGAGAACAATGACGTCTCTCCCACCTCTATATCCTGATTCTAGCCCGAGATATGATACAAATGTAAAGCCGGTACAGTGCTGAGTACAATGACGTCTCTCCCACCTCTATATCCTGATTCTAGCCTGAGATATGATAACAAATGTAAAGCCGGTACAGTGCTGAGTACAATGACGTCTCTCCCACCTCTATATCCTGATTCTAGCCTGAGATATGGTACAAATGTAAAGCCGGTACAGTGCTGAGTACAATGACGTCTCTCCCACCTCTATATCCTGATTCTAGCCTGAGATATGGTACAAATGTAAAGCCGGTACAGTGCTGAGAACAATGACGTCTCTCCCACCTCTATATCCTGATTCTAGCCTGAGATATGGTAACAAATGTAAAGCCGGTACAGTGCTGAGAACAACGACGCCTCTCCCACCTCTATATCCTGATTCTAGCCTGAGATATGATAACAAATGTAAAGCCGGTACAGTGCTGAGAACAACGACGTCTCTCCCACCTCTATATCCTGATTCTAGCCTGAGATATGATACAAATGTAAAGCCGGTACAGTGCTGAGAACAACGACGCCTCTCCACCTCTATATCCTGATTCTAGCCTGAGATATGATACAAATGTAAAGCCGGTACAGTGCTGAGAACAATGACGTCTCTCCCACCTCTATATCCTGATTCTAGCCTGAGATATGATACAAATGTAAAGCCGGTACAGTGCTGAGTACAATGACGTCTCTCCCACCTCTATATCCTGATTCTAGCCCGAGATATGATACAAATGTAAAGCCGGTACAGTGCTGAGAACAATGACGTCTCTCCCACCTCTATATCCTGATTCTAGCCTGAGATATGATACAAATGTAAAGCCGGTACAGTGCTGAGAACAATGACGTCTCTCCCACCTCTATATCCTGATTCTAGCCCGAGATATGATACAAATGTAAAGCCGGTACAGTGCTGAGAACAATGACGTCTCTCCCACCTCTATATCCTGATTCTAGCCTGAGATATGGTACAAATGTAAAGCCGGTACAGTGCTGAGAACAATGACGTCTCTCCCACCTCTATATCCTGATTCTAGCCTGAGATATGGTACAAATGTAAAGCCGGTACAGTGCTGAGAACAACGACGTCTCTCCCACCTCTATATCCTGATTCTAGCCTGAGATATGATACAAATGTAAAGCCGGTACAGTGCTGAGAACAATGACGTCTCTCCCACCTCTATATCCTGATTCTAGCCCGAGATATGATACAAATGTAAAGCCGGTACAGTGCTGAGAACAATGACGTCTCTCCCACCTCTATATCCTGATTCTAGCCTGAGATATGGTACAAATGTAAAGCCGGTACAGTGCTGAGAACAACGACGCCTCTCCCACCTCTATATCCTGATTCTAGCCTGAGATATGATAACAAATGTAAAGCCGGTACAGTGCTGAGAACAATGACGTCTCTCCCACCTCTATATCCTGATTCTAGCCTGAGATATGATACAGATGTAAAGCCGGTACAGTGCTGAGAACAATGACGTCTCTCCCACCTCTATATCCTGATTCTAGTCTGAGATATGGTACAAATGTAAAGCCGGTACAGTGCTGAGAACAATGACGTCTCTCCCACCTCTATATCCTGATTCTAGCCTGAGATATGATACAAATGTAAAGCCGGTACAGTGCTGAGTACAATGACGTCTCTCCCACCTCCATATCCTGATTCTAGCCTGAGATATGATACAAATGTAAAGCCGGTACAGTGCTGAGAACAATGACGCCTCTCCCACCTCTATATCCTGATTCTATCCTGAGATATGATAACAAATGTAAAGCCGGTACAGTGCTGAGAACAACGACGTCTCTCCCACCTCTATATCCTGATTCTAGCCTGAGATATGATAACAAATGTAAAGCCGGTACAGTGCTGAGAACAACGACGTCTCTCCACCTCTATATCCTGATTCTAGCCTGAGATATGATAACAAATGTAAAGCCGGTACAGTGCTGAGAACAACGACGCCTCTCCCACCTCTATATCCTGATTCTAGCCTGAGATATGATAACAAATGTAAAGCCGGTACAGTGCTGAGAACAACGACGTCTCTCCCACCTCTATATCCTGATTCTAGCCTGAGATATGATAACAAATGTAAAGCCGGTACAGTGCTGAGAACAATGACGTCTCTCCCACCTCTATATCCTGATTCTAGCCTGAGATATGATAACAAATGTAAAGCCGGTACAGTGCTGAGAACAATGACGTCTCTCCCACCTCTATATCCTGATTCTAGCCTGAGATATGATACAAATGTAAAGCCGGTACAGTGCTGAGTACAATGACGTCTCTCCCACCTCTATATCCTGATTCTAGCCTGAGATATGATACAAATGTAAAGCCGGTACAGTGCTGAGAACAATGACGTCTCTCCCACCTCTATATCCTGATTCTAGCCTGAGATATGATACAGATGTAAAGCCGGTACAGTGCTGAGAACAACGACGTCTCTCCCACCTCTATATCCTGATTCTAGTCTGAGATATGGTACAAATGTAAAGCCGGTACAGTGCTGAGAACAATGACGTCTCTCCCACCTCTATATCCTGATTCTAGCCTGAGATATGATACAAATGTAAAGCCGGTACAGTGCTGAGAACAACGACGTCTCTCCCACCTCTATATCCTGATTCTAGCCTGAGATATGATACAAATGTAAAGCCGGTACAGTGCTGAGAACAACGACGTCTCTCCCACCTCTATATCCTGATTCTAGCCTGAGATATGATACAAATGTAAAGCCGGTACAGTGCTGAGAACAACGACGTCTCTCCCACCTCTATATCCTGATTCTAGCCTGAGATATGATACAAATGTAAAGCCGGTACAGTGCTGAGAACAATGACGTCTCTCCCACCTCTATATCCTGATTCTAGCCTGAGATATGATACAAATGTAAAGCCGGTACAGTGCTGAGAACAATGACGCCTCTCCCACCTCTATATCCTGATTCTAGCCTGAGATATGATACAAATGTAAAGCCGGTACAGTGCTGAGAACAATGACGCCTCTCCCACCTCTATATCCTGATTCTAGCCTGAGATATGGTACAAATGTAAAGCCGGTACAGTGCTGAGAACAATGACGTCTCTCCACCTCTATATCCTGATTCTAGCCTGAGATATGATACAAATGTAAAGCCGGTACAGTGCTGAGAACAATGACGCCTCTCCCACCTCTATATCCTGATTCTAGCCCGAGATATGATACAAATGTAAAGCCGGTACAGTGCTGAGAACAATGACGTCTCTCCACCTCTATATCCTGATTCTAGCCTGAGATATGATACAAATGTAAAGCCGGTACAGTGCTGAGAACAACGACGTCTCTCCCACCTCTATATCCTGATTCTAGCCTGAGATATGATACAAATGTAAAGCCGGTACAGTGCTGAGTATAATGACGTCTCTCCCACCTCTATATCCTGATTCTAGCCTGAGATATGATACAAATGTAAAGCCGGTACAGTGCTGAGAACAATGACGTCTCTCCCACCTCTATATCCTGATTCTAGCCCGAGATATGATAACAAATGTAAAGCCGGTACAGTGCTGAGAACAATGACGCCTCTCCCACCTCTATATCCTGATTCTAGCCTGAGATATGATACAAATGTAAAGCCGGTACAGTGCTGAGAACAATGACGTCTCTCCCACCTCTATATCCTGATTCTAGCCTGAGATATGGTAAATGTAAAGCCGGTACAGTGCTGAGAACAACGACGCCTCTCCACCTCTATATCCTGATTCTAGCCTGAGATATGATACAAATGTAAAGCCGGTACAGTGCTGAGAACAATGACGCCTCTCCCACCTCTATATCCTGATTCTAGCCTGAGATATGATACAAATGTAAAGCCGGTACAGTGCTGAGAACAATGACGCCTCTCCCACCTCTATATCCTGATTCTAGCCTGAGATATGATACAAATGTAAAGCCGGTACAGTGCTGAGTACAATGACGTCTCTCCACCTCTATATCCTGATTCTACCTGAGATATGATACAAATGTAAAGCCGGTACAGTGCTGAGAACAACGACGTCTCTCCCACCTCTATATCCTGATTCTAGCCTGAGATATGATACAAATGTAAAGCCGGTACAGTGCTGAGAACAATGACGTCTCTCCCACCTCTATATCCTGATTATAGCCTGAGATATGATACAAATGTAAAGCCGGTACAGTGCTGAGAACAATGACGTCTCTCCCACCTCTATATCCTGATTCTAGCCTGAGATATGATACAAATGTAAAGCCGGTACAGTGCTGAGAACAACGACGTCTCTCCCACCTCTATATCCTGATTCTAGCCTGAGATATGATACAAATGTAAAGCCGGTACAGTGCTGAGAACAATGACGTCTCTCCCACCTCTATATCCTGATTCTAGCCTGAGATATGATACAAATGTAAAGCCGGTACAGTGCTGAGAACAATGACGCCTCTCCCACCTCTATATCCTGATTCTAGCCTGAGATATGATACAAATGTAAAGCCGGTACAGTGCTGAGAACAATGACGCCTCTCCCACCTCTATATCCTGATTCTAGCCTGAGATATGATACAAATATAAAGCCGGTACAGTGCTGAGAACAATGACGTCTCTCCCACCTCTATATCCTGATTCTAGCCTGAGATATGATACAAATGTAAAGCCGGTACAGTGCTGAGAACAATGACGTCTCTCCACCTCTATATCCTGATTCTAGCCTGAGATATGATACAAATGTAAAGCCGGTACAGTGCTGAGAACAATGACGTCTCTCCACCTCTATATCCTGATTCTAGCCTGAGATATGATACAAATGTAAAGCCGGTACAGTGCTGAGAACAATGACGCCTCTCCACCTCTATATCCTGATTCTAGCCCGAGATATGATACAAATGTAAAGCCGGTACAGTGCTGAGAACAACGACGTCTCTCCCACCTCTATATCCTGATTATAGCCTGAGATATGATACAAATGTAAAGCCGGTAAAGTGCTGAGAACAATGACGTCTCTCCCACCTCTATATCCTGATTCTATCCTGAGATATGATACAAATGTAAAGCCGGTACAGTGCTGAGAACAATGACGTCTCTCCACCTCTATATCCTGATTCTAGCCTGAGATATGATACAAATGTAAAGCCGGTACAGTGCTGAGAACAATGACGTCTCTCCCACCTCTCATCCTGATTCTAGCCTGAGATATGATACAAATGTAAAGCCGGTACAGTGCTGAGAACAACGACGTCTCTCCACCTCTATATCCTGATTCTAGCCTGAGATATGATACAAATGTAAAGCCGGTACAGTGCTGAGAACAACGACGCCTCTCCCACCTCTATATCCTGATTCTAGCCTGAGATATGATACAAATGTAAAGCCGGTACAGTGCTGAGAACAATGACGTCTCTCCCACCTCTATATCCTGATTCTAGCCTGAGATATGATAACAAATGTAAAGCCGGTACAGTGCTGAGAACAATGACGTCTCTCCCACCTCTATATCCTGATTCTAGCCTGAGATATGGTAACAAATGTAAAGCCGGTACAGTGCTGAGAACAATGACGTCTCTCCCACCTCTATATCCTGATTCTAGCCTGAGATATGGTAACAAATGTAAAGCCGGTACAGTGCTGAGAACAACGACGTCTCTCCCACCTCTATATCCTGATTCTAGCCTGAGATATGATACAAATGTAAAGCCGGTACAGTGCTGAGAACAATGACGTCTCTCCCACCTCTATATCCTGATTCTAGCCTGAGATATGATAACAAATGTAAAGCCGGTACAGTGCTGAGAACAATGACGTCTCTCCACCTCTATATCCTGATTCTAGCCTGAGATATGATACAAATGTAAAGCCGGTACAGTGCTGAGAACAATGACGTCTCTCCCACCTCTATATCCTGATTCTAGCCTGAGATATGATACAAATGTAAAGCCGGTACAGTGCTGAGAACAACGACGTCTCTCCCACCTCTATATCCTGATTCTAGCCTGAGATATGATACAAATGTAAAGCCGGTACAGTGCTGAGAACAATGACGTCTCTCCCACCTCTATATCCTGATTCTAGCCTGAGATATGATACAAATGTAAAGCCGGTACAGTGCTGAGAACAATGACGTCTCTCCCACCTCTATATCCTGATTCTAGCCTGAGATATGATAACAAATGTAAAGCCGGTACAGTGCTGAGAACAATGACGTCTCTCCACCTCTATATCCTGATTCTAGCCTGAGATATGATACAAATGTAAAGCCGGTACAGTGCTGAGAACAATGACGTCTCTCCCACCTCTATATCCTGATTCTAGCCCGAGATATGATACAAATGTAAAGCCGGTACAGTGCTGAGTACAATGACGTCTCTCCACCTCTATATCCTGATTCTAGCCTGAGATATGATACAAATGTAAAGCCGGTACAGTGCTGAGAACAATGACGTCTCTCCCACCTCTATATCCTGATTCTAGCCTGAGATATGATACAAATGTAAAGCCGGTACAGTGCTGAGAACAATGACGTCTCTCCCACCTCTATATCCTGATTCTAGCCTGAGATATGATACAAATGTAAAGCCGGTACAGTGCTGAGAACAATGACGTCTCTCCACCTCTATATCCTGATTCTAGCCTGAGATATGATACAAATATAAAGCCGGTACAGTGCTGAGAACAATGACGTCTCTCCCACCTCTATATCCTGATTCTAGCCTGAGATATGATACAAATGTAAAGCCGGTACAGTGCTGAGAACAACGACGTCTCTCCCACCTCTATATCCTGATTATAGCCTGAGATATGGTACAAATGTAAAGCCGGTACAGTGCTGAGAACAATGACGCCTCTCCCACCTCTATATCCTGATTCTAGCCTGAGATATGATACAAATGTAAAGCCGGTACAGTGCTGAGAACAACGACGTCTCTCCCACCTCTATATCCTGATTCTAGCCTGAGATATGATACAAATGTAAAGCCGGTACAGTGCTGAGAACAATGACGCCTCTCCACCTCTATATCCTGATTCTAGCCTGAGATATGATACAAATGTAAAGCCGGTACAGTGCTGAGAACAACGACGTCTCTCCACCTCTATATCCTGATTCTAGCCTGAGATATGATACAAATGTAAAGCCGGTACAGTGCTGAGAACAACGACGCCTCTCCCACCTCTATATCCTGATTCTAGCCTGAGATATGGTAACAAATGTAAAGCCGGTACAGTGCTGAGAACAACGACGTCTCTCCCACCTCTATATCCTGATTCTAGCCTGAGATATGATACAAATGTAAAGCCGGTACAGTGCTGAGAACAATGACGTCTCTCCCACCTCTATATCCTGATTCTAGCCTGAGATATGATACAAATGTAAAGCCGGTACAGTGCTGAGAACAATGACGTCTCTCCCACCTCTATATCCTGATTCTAGCCTGAGATATGATACAAATGTAAAGCCGGTACAGTGCTGAGAACAATGACGTCTCTCCCACCTCTATATCCTGATTCTAACCTGAGATATGATACAAATGTAAAGCCGGTACAGTGCTGAGAACAATGACGTCTCTCCCACCTCTATATCCTGATTCTAGCCTGAGATATGATAACAAATGTAAAGCCGGTACAGTGCTGAGAACAACGACGTCTCTCCCACCTCTATATCCTGATTCTAGCCTGAGATATGATACAAATGTAAAGCCGGTACAGTGCTGAGAACAATGACGTCTCTCCCACCTCTATATCCTGATTCTAGCCTGAGATATGATACAAATGTAAAGCCGGTACAGTGCTGAGAACAATGACGTCTCTCCACCTCTATATCCTGATTCTAGCCTGAGATATGATACAAATGTAAAGCCGGTACAGTGCTGAGAACAATGACGTCTCTCCCACCTCTATATCCTGATTCTAGCCTGAGATATGATACAAATGTAAAGCCGGTACAGTGCTGAGAACAATGACGTCTCTCCACCTCTATATCCTGATTCTAGCCTGAGATATGATACAAATGTAAAGCCGGTACAGTGCTGAGAACAATGACGTCTCTCCCACCTCTATATCCTGATTCTAGACTGAGATATGATACAAATGTAAAGCCGGTACAGTGCTGAGAACAATGACGTCTCTCCACCTCTATATCCTGATTCTAGCCTGAGATATGATACAGATGTAAAGCCGGTACAGTGCTGAGAACAATGACGTCTCTCCCACCTCTATATCCTGATTCTAGCCTGAGATATGATACAAATGTAAAGCCGGTACAGTGCTGAGAACAATGACGCCTCTCCCACCTCTATATCCTGATTCTAGCCCGAGATATGATACAAATGTAAAGCCGGTACAGTGCTGAGAACAATGACGTCTCTCCACCTCTATATCCTGATTCTAGCCTGAGATATGATACAAATGTAAAGCCGGTACAGTGCTGAGAACAATGACGTCTCTCCCACCTCTATATCCTGATTCTAGCCTGAGATATGATACAAATGTAAAGCCGGTACAGTGCTGAGAACAATGACGCCTCTCCCACCTCTATATCCTGATTCTAGCCCGAGATATGATACAAATGTAAAGCCGGTACAGTGCTGAGAACAATGACGTCTCTCCCACCTCTATATCCTGATTCTAGCCCGAGATATGATACAAATGTAAAGCCGGTACAGTGCTGAGAACAATGACGCCTCTCCCACCTCTATATCCTGATTCTAGCCCGAGATATGGTAAATGTAAAGCCGGTACAGTGCTGAGAACAATGACGTCTCTCCCACCTCTATATCCTGATTCTAGCCTGAGATATGATACAAATGTAAAGCCGGTACAGTGCTGAGAACAATGACGTCTCTCCCTCCTCTATATCCTGATTCTAGCCCGAGATATGGTAAATGTAAAGCCGGTACAGTGCTGAGAACAATGACGTCTCTCCCACCTCTATATCCTGATTCTAGCCCGAGATATGATACAAATGTAAAGCCGGTACAGTGCTGAGAACAACGACGTCTCTCCCACCTCTATATCCTGATTCTAGCCTGAGATATGATACAAATGTAAAGCCGGTACAGTGCTGAGTATAATGACGTCTCTCCCACCTCTATATCCTGATTCTAGCCTGAGATATGATACAAATGTAAAGCCGGTACAGTGCTGAGAACAATGACGTCTCTCCCACCTCTATATCCTGATTCTAGCCTGAGATATGGTACAAATGTAAAGCCGGTACAGTGCTGAGAACAATGACGTCTCTCCCACCTCTATATCCTGATTCTAGCCTGAGATATGGTAAATGTAAAGCCGGTACAGTGCTGAGAACAATGACGTCTCTCCCACCTCTATATCCTGATTCTAGCCTGAGATATGATACAAATGTAAAGACGGTACAGTGCTGAGTACAATGACGTCTCTCCCACCTCTATATCCTGATTCTAGCCTGAGATATGGTACAAATGTAAAGCCGGTACAGTGCTGAGAACAATGACGTCTCTCCCACCTCTATATCCTGATTCTAGCCTGAGATATGGTAAATGTAAAGCCGGTACAGTGCTGAGAACAATGACGTCTCTCCCACCTCTATATCCTGATTCTAGCCTGAGATATGATACAAATGTAAAGCCGGTACAGTGCTGAGAACAATGACGTCTCTCCCACCTCTATATCCTGATTCTAGCCTGAGATATGGTACAAATGTAAAGCCGGTACAGTGCTGAGAACAATGACGCCTCTCCCTCCTCTATATCCTGATTCTAGCCTGAGATATGATAACAAATGTAAAGCCGGTACAGTGCTGAGAACAATGACGCCTCTCCCTCCTCTATATCCTGATTCTAGCCTGAGATATGATAACAAATGTAAAGCCGGTACAGTGCTGAGAACAATGACGTCTCTCCCACCTCTATATCCTGATTCTAGCCTGAGATATGATACAAATGTAAAGCCGGTACAGTGCTGAGAACAATGACGTCTCTCCCACCTCTATATCCTGATTCTAGCCTGAGATATGGTACAAATGTAAAGCCGGTACAGTGCTGAGAACAATGACGCCTCTCCCTCCTCTATATCCTGATTCTAGCCTGAGATATGATACAAATGTAAAGCCGGTACAGTGCTGAGAACAATGACGCCTCTCCCTCCTCTATATCCTGATTCTAGCCCGAGATATGATACAAATGTAAAGCCGGTACAGTGCTGAGAACAATGACGCCTCTCCCTCCTCTATATCCTGATTCTAGCCTGAGATATGATAACAAATGTAAAGCCGGTACAGTGCTGAGAACAATGACGCCTCTCCCACCTCTATATCCTGATTATAGCCTGAGATATGATACAAATGTAAAGCCGGTACAGTGCTGAGAACAACGACGTCTCTCCACCTCTATATCCTGATTCTAGCCTGAGATATGATACAAATGTAAAGCCGGTACAGTGCTGAGAACAATGACGTCTCTCCCACCTCTATATCCTGATTCTAGCCTGAGATATGATACAAATGTAAAGCCGGTACAGTGCTGAGAACAATGACGTCTCTCCCACCTCTATATCCTGATTCTAGCCTGAGAAGATATGATACAAATGTAAAGCCGGTACAGTGCTGAGAACAATGACGTCTCTCCCACCTCTATATCCTGATTCTATCCTGAGATATGATACAAATGTAAAGCCGGTACAGTGCTGAGAACAACGACGTCTCTCCCACCTCTATATCCTGATTCTAACCTGAGATATGATAACAAATGTAAAGCCGGTACAGTGCTGAGAACAATGACGTCTCTCCCACCTCTATATCCTGATTCTAGCCTGAGATATGATACAAATGTAAAGCCGGTACAGTGCTGAGAACAATGACGTCTCTCCACCGCTATATCCTGATTCTAGCCTGAGATATGATACAAATGTAAAGCCGGTACAGTGCTGAGTACAATGACGTCTCTCCCACCTCTATATCCTGATTCTAGCCTGAGATATGGTACAAATGTAAAGCCGGTACAGTGCTGAGAACAATGACGTCTCTCCACCTCTATATCCTGATTCTAGCCTGAGATATGATACAAATGTAAAGCCGGTACAGTGCTGAGTACAATGACGTCTCTCCCACCTCTATATCCTGATTCTAGCCTGAGATATGGTACAAATGTAAAGCCGGTACAGTGCTGAGAACAATGACGTCTCTCCCACCTCTATATCCTGATTCTAGCCCGAGATATGATAACAAATGTAAAGCCGGTACAGTGCTGAGAACAATGACGTCTCTCCCACCTCTATATCCTGATTCTAGCCCGAGATATGATAACAAATGTAAAGCCGGTACAGTGCTGAGAACAACGACGTCTCTCCCACCTCTATATCCTGATTCTAGCCTGAGATATGATACAAATGTAAAGCCGGTACAGTGCTGAGAACAATGACGTCTCTCCCACCTCTATATCCTGATTCTAGCCTGAGATATGATACAAATGTAAAGCCGGTACAGTGCTGAGAACAACGACGCCTCTCCCACCTCTATATCCTGATTCTAGCCTGAGATATGATACAAATGTAAAGCCGGTACAGTGCTGAGAACAATGACGCCTCTCCACCTCTATATCCTGATTCTAGCCTGAGATATGATACAAATGTAAAGCCGGTACAGTGCTGAGAACAATGACGCCTCTCCCACCTCTATATCCTGATTCTAGCCTGAGATATGATACAAATGTAAAGCCGGTACAGTGCTGAGAACAATGACGTCTCTCCCACCTCTATATCCTGATTCTAGCCTGAGATATGATACAAATGTAAAGCCGGTACAGTGCTGAGAACAATGACGCCTCTCCCACCTCTATATCCTGATTCTAGCCTGAGATATGATACAAATGTAAAGCCGGTACAGTGCTGAGAACAATGACGCCTCTCCCACCTCTATATCCTGATTCTAGCCTGAGATATGATACAAATGTAAAGTCGGTACAGTGCTGAGAACAACGACGTCTCTCCCACCTCTATATCCTGATTCTAGCCTGAGATATGATACAAATGTAAAGCCGGTACAGTGCTGAGAACAACGACGTCTCTCCCACCTCTATATCCTGATTCTAGCCTGAGATATGATACAAATGTAAAGCCGGTACAGTGCTGAGAACAATGACGTCTCTCCTACCTCTATATCCTGATTCTAACCTGAGATATGATACAAATGTAAAGCCGGTACAGTGCTGAGAACAACGACGTCTCTCCCACCTCTATATCCTGATTCTAGCCTGAGATATGATACAAATGTAAAGCCGGTACAGTGCTGAGAACAACGACGTCTCTCCCACCTCTATATCCTGATTCTAGCCTGAGATATGATACAAATGTAAAGCCGGTACAGTGCTGAGAACAACGACGTCTCTCCCACCTCTATATCCTGATTCTAGCCTGAGATATGATACAAATGTAAAGCCGGTACAGTGCTGAGAACAATGACGCCTCTCCCACCTCTATATCCTGATTCTAGCCTGAGATATGATACAAATGTAAAGCCGGTACAGTGCTGAGAACAACGACGTCTCTCCCACCTCTATATCCTGATTCTAGCCCGAGATATGATAACAAATGTAAAGCCGGTACAGTGCTGAGAACAATGACGTCTCTCCCACCTCTATATCCTGATTCTAGCCCGAGATATGATACAAATGTAAAGCCGGTACAGTGCTGAGAACAATGACGTCTCTCCCACCTCTATATCCTGATTCTAGCCTGAGATATGATACAAATGTAAAGCCGGTACAGTGCTGAGAACAATGACGTCTCTCCCACCTCTATATCCTGATTCTAGCCCGAGATATGATACAAATGTAAAGCCGGTACAGTGCTGAGAACAATGACGTCTCTCCCACCTCTATATCCTGATTCTAGCCTGAGATATGATACAAATGTAAAGCCGGTACAGTGCTGAGAACAATGACGTCTCTCCTACCTCTATATCCTGATTCTAGCCTGAGATATGGTAACAAATGTAAAGCCGGTACAGTGCTGAGAACAACGACGTCTCTCCACCTCTATATCCTGATTCTAGCCTGAGATATGATACAAATGTAAAGCCGGTACAGTGCTGAGAACAATGACGCCTCTCCCACCTCTATATCCTGATTCTAGTCCGAGATATGATACAAATGTAAAGCCGGTACAGTGCTGAGAACAATGACGTCTCTCCCACCTCTATATCCTGATTCTAGCCTGAGATATGATACAAATGTAAAGCCGGTACAGTGCTGAGAACAATGACGTCTCTCCCACCTCTATATCCTGATTCTAGCCTGAGATATGATACAAATGTAAAGCCGGTACAGTGCTGAGAACAACGACGTCTCTCCCACCTCTATATCCTGATTCTAGCCTGAGATATGATACAAATGTAAAGCCGGTACAGTGCTGAGAACAATGACGTCTCTCCCACCTCTATATCCTGATTCTAGCCTGAGATATGATACAAATGTAAAGCCGGTACAGTGCTGAGAACAACGACGCCTCTCCCACCTCTATATCCTGATTCTAGCCTGAGATATGATACAGATGTAAAGCCGGTACAGTGCTGAGAACAATGACGTCTCTCCCACCTCTATATCCTGATTCTACCCTGAGATATGATACAAATGTAAAGCCGGTACAGTGCTGAGAACAACGACGTCTCTCCCACCTCTATATCCTGATTCTAGCCTGAGATATGATACAGATGTAAAGCCGGTACAGTGCTGAGAACAATGACGTCTCTCCCACCTCTATATCCTGATTCTACCCTGAGATATGATACAAATGTAAAGCCGGTACAGTGCTGAGAACAACGACGTCTCTCCCACCTCTATATCCTGATTCTAACCTGAGATATGATACAAATGTAAAGCCGGTACAGTGCTGAGAACAATGACGCCTCTCCCACCTCTATATCCTGATTCTAGCCCGAGATATGATACAAATGTAAAGCCGGTACAGTGCTGAGAACAATGACGTCTCTCCCACCTCTATATCCTGATTCTAGCCTGAGATATGATACAAATGTAAAGCCGGTACAGTGCTGAGAACAACGACGCCTCTCCCACCTCTATATCCTGATTCTAGCCTGAGATATGATACAAATGTAAAGCCGGTACAGTGCTGAGAACAACGACGTCTCTCCCACCTCTATATCCTGATTCTAGCCTGAGATATGATACAAATGTAAAGCCGGTACAGTGCTGAGAACAATGACGTCTCTCCCACCTCTATATCCTGATTCTAGCCTGAGATATGATACAAATGTAAAGTCGGTTCCAGGACAAAATCCGCGCTCAAAACTTTAGAAATCTGTAAAAAATTAACTGATGAAGAAAAAAAATTCAAAACTTTTGATTTGTGATTAACTAATGTTCTACTTCATAAAAACAAGAAATAATAAAAGTCTAAAGACGTCAGGTAAAAAAAATATTGATATTAGGATCACTTGATATGGAACGACCCTGACTTTAGAATTATGAGAGCGAAAGTGAAGAAGACGGTGAAAAATATCAGAGATTCATCAACTGCACGGATATTCTGATCCTGCCCCCCCACAGATCATGGACCCCCTTATAGATGGCAGAAGCCCCTAACCTGCGCCCCCCACAGATCATGGACCCCCCTATAGATGGCAGAAGCCCCCAACCTGCGCCCCCCACAGATCATGGACCCCCCTATAGATGGCAGAAGCCCCCAACCTGCGCCCCCCACAGATCATGGACCCCCTTATAGATGGCAGAAGCCCCTAACCTGCGCCCCCCACAGATCATGGACCCCCTTATAGATGGCAGAAGCCCCTAACCTGCCCCCCCACAGATCATGGACCCCCCTATAGATGGCAGAAGCCCCCAACCTGCGCCCCCCACAGATCATGGACCCCCTTATAGATGGCAGAAGCCCCTAACCTGCGCCCCCCACAGATCATGGACCCCCTTATAGATGGCAGAAGCCCCTAACCTGCGCCCCCCACAGATCATGGACCCCCTTATAGATGGCAGAAGCCCCTAACCTGCCCCCCCACAGATCATGGACCCCCCTATAGATGGCAGAAGCCCCCAACCTGCGCCCCCCACAGATCATGGACCCCCTTATAGATGGCAGAAGCCCCCAACCTGCGCCCCCCACAGATCATGGACCCCCTTATAGATGGCAGAAGCCCCTAACCTGCGCCCCCCACAGATCATGGACCCCCCTATAGATGGCAGAAGCCCCTAACCTGCGCCCCCCACAGATCATGGACCCCCCTATAGATGGCAGAAGCCCCTAACCTGCGCCCCCCACAGATCATGGACCCCCCTATAGATGGCAGAAGCCCCTAACCTGCGCCCCCCACAGATCATGGACCCCTCTATAGATGGCAGAAGCCCCTAACCTGCGCCCCCCCACAGATCATGGACCCCCCTATAGATGGCAGAAGCCCCTAACCTGCGCCCCCCACAGATCATGGACCCTCTTATAGATGGCAGAAGCCCCCAACCTGCGCCCCCCACAGATCATGGACCCCTTATAGATGGCAGAAGCCCCTAACCTGCCCCCCCCACAGATCATGGACCCTCTTATAGATGGCAGAAGCCCCTAACCTGCGCCCCCCACAGATCATGGACCCCTCTATAGATGGCAGAAGCCCCTAACCTGCGCCCCCACAGATCATGGACCCCCTTATAGATGGCAGAAGCCCCTAACCTGCGCCCCCACAGATCATGGACCCCCTTATAGATGGCAGAAGCCCCTAACCTGCCCCCCCCCACAGATCATGGACCCCTCTATAGATGGCAGAAGCCCCTAACCTGCCCCCCCCCACAGATCATGGACCCCCTTATAGATGGCAGAAGCCCCTAACCTGCCCCCCCCACAGATCATGGAACCCCCTTATAGATGGCAGAAGCCCCTAACCTGCCCCCCCCCACAGATCATGGACCCCTCTATAGATGGCAGAAGCCCCTAACCTGCGCCCCCCCACAGATCATGGACCCCTTATAGATGGCAGAAGCCCCTAACCTGCGCCCCCCACAGATCATGGAACCCCCTTATAGATGGCAGAAGCCCCTAACCTGCCCCCCCCACAGATCATGGAACCCCCTTATAGATGGCAGAAGCCCCTAACCTGCCCCCCCCCACAGATCATGGACCCCCTCTATAGATGGCAGAAGCCCCTAACCTGCGCCCCCCCACAGATCATGGACCCCTTATAGATGGCAGAAGCCCCTAACCTGCGCCCCCCACAGATCATGGAACCCCCTTATAGATGGCAGAAGCCCCTAACCTGCCCCCCCCACAGATCATGGAACCCCCTTATAGATGGCAGAAGCCCCTAACCTGCCCCCCCCCACAGATCATGGACCCCTCTATAGATGGCAGAAGCCCCCAACCTGCGCCCCCCACAGATCATGGACCCCTTATAGATGGCAGAAGCCCCTAACCTGCGCCCCCCACAGATCATGGACCCCCCTATAGATGGCAGAAGCCCCTAACCTGCCCCCCCCACAGATCATGGAACCCCCTTATAGATGGCAGAAGCCCCTAACCTGCGCCCCCCACAGATCATGGACCCCCCTATAGATGGCAGAAGCCCCTAACCTGCGCCCCCCACAGATCATGGACCCCCTTATAGATGGCAGAAGCCCCTAACCTGCCCCCCACAGATCATGGACCCCCCTTATAGATGGCAGAAGCCCCTAACCTGCGCCCCCCACAGATCATGGACCCCCCTTATAGATGGCAGAAGCCCCTAACCTGCGCCCCCCACAGATCATGGACCCCCTTATAGATGGCAGAAGCCCCTAACCTGCGCCCCCCACAGATCATGGACCCCCTTATAGATGGCAGAAGCCCCTAACCTGCCCCCCCACAGATCATGGACCCCCCTATAGATGGCAGAAGCCCCTAACCTGCGCCCCCCACAGATCATGGACCCCCTTATAGATGGCAGAAGCCCCTAACCTGCCCCCCACAGATCATGGACCCCCTTATAGATGGCAGAAGCCCCTAACCTGCGCCCCCACAGATCATGGACCCCCTTATAGATGGCAGAAGCCCCTAACCTGCCCCCCACAGATCATGGACCCCCTTATAGATGGCAGAAGCCCCCAACCTGCGCCCCCCACAGATCATGGACCCCCTTATAGATGGCAGAAGCCCCTAACCTGCCCCCCCCACAGATCATGGAACCCCCTTATAGATGGCAGAAGCCCCTAACCTGCGCCCCCACAGATCATGGACCCCCTTATAGATGGCAGAAGCCCCTAACCTGCGCCCCCCACAGATCATGGACCCCCTTATAGATGGCAGAAGCCCCTAACCTGCCCCCCCCACAGATCATGGAACCCCCTTATAGATGGCAGAAGCCCCTAACCTGCGCCCCCACAGATCATGGACCCCCTTATAGATGGCAGAAGCCCCTAACCTGCGCCCCCACAGATCATGGACCCCCTTATAGATGGCAGAAGCCCCTAACCTGCGCCCCCCACAGATCATGGACCCCCCTATAGATGGCAGAAGCCCCTAACCTGCGCCCCCCACAGATCATGGAACCCCATAAAGATGGCAGAAGCCCCTAACCTGCGCCCCCCACAGATCATGGACCCCCTTATAGATGGCAGAAGCCCCTAACCTGCGCCCCCCACAGATCATGGACCCCCCTTATAGATGGCAGAAGCCCCTAACCTGCCCCCCACAGATCATGGAACCCCATAAAGATGGCAGAAGCCCCTAACCTGCGCCCCCCACAGATCATGGACCCCCTTATAGATGGCAGAAGCCCCTAACCTGCGCCCCCCACAGATCATGGACCCCCTTATAGATGGCAGAAGCCCCTAACCTGCGCCCCCCACAGATCATGGACCCCCTTATAGATGGCAGAAGCCCCTAACCTGCGCCCCCACAGATCATGGACCCCCTTATAGATGGCAGAAGCCCCTAACCTGCCCCCCACAGATCATGGACCCCCTTATAGATGGCAGAAGCCCCCAACCTGCGCCCCCCACAGATCATGGACCCCCTTATAGATGGCAGAAGCCCCCAACCTGCGCCCCCCACAGATCATGGACCCCTCTATAGATGGCAGAAGCCCCTAACCTGCCCCCCCCACAGATCATGGACCCCCTATAGATGGCAGAAGCCCCTAACCTGCGCCCCCCACAGATCATGGACCCCCCTATAGATGGCAGAAGCCCCTAACCTGCGCCCCTCACAGATCATGGACCCCCCTTATAGATGGCAGAAGCCCCTAACCTGCCCCCCCACAGATCATGGACCCCCTTATAGATGGCAGAAGCCCCTAACCTGCGCCCCCCACAGATCATGGACCCCCCTATAGATGGCAGAAGCCCCTAACCTGCCCCCCCACAGATCATGGACCCCCCTATAGATGGCAGAAGCCCCTAACCTGCCCCCCCACAGATCATGGACCCCCCTATAGATGGCAGAAGCCCCTAACCTGCGCCCCCCACAGATCATGGACCCCCTTATAGATGGCAGAAGCCCCTAACCTGCCCCCCCACAGATCATGGACCCCCCTATAGATGGCAGAAGCCCCTAACCTGCGCCCCCCACAGATCATGGACCCCCTTATAGATGGCAGAAGCCCCTAACCTGCGCCCCTCACAGATCATGGACCCCCCTATAGATGGCAGAAGCCCCTAACCTGCGCCCCCCACAGATCATGGAACCCCCTATAGATGGCAGAAGCCCCTAACCTGCGCCCCCCACAGATCATGGACCCTCTTATAGATGGCAGAAGCCCCTAACCTGCGCCCCCCACAGATCATGGAACCCCCTTATAGATGGCAGAAGCCCCTAACCTGCCCCCCACAGATCATGGACCCCCTTATAGATGGCAGAAGCCCCTAACCTGCCCCCCCCCACAGATCATGGACCCCCTTATAGATGGCAGAAGCCCCTAACCTGCCCCCCCCCACAGATCATGGAACCCCATAAAGATGGCAGAAGCCCCTAACCTGCGCCCCCCACAGATCATGGAACCCCCTTATAGATGGCAGAAGCCCCTAACCTGCGCCCCCCACAGATCATGGACCCCCCTTATAGATGGCAGAAGCCCCTAACCTGCGCCCCCCACAGATCATGGACCCCCTTATAGATGGCAGAAGCCCCCAACCTGCGCCCCCCACAGATCATGGAACCCCCTTATAGATGGCAGAAGCCCCTAACCTGCGCCCCCCACAGATCATGGACCCCCATAAAGATGGCAGAAGCCCCTAACCTGCGCCCCCCACAGATCATGGACCCCTCTATAGATGGCAGAAGCCCCTAACCTGCCCCCCCACAGATCATGGAACCCCATAAAGATGGCAGAAGCCCCTAACCTGCGCCCCCCACAGATCATGGACCCCCTTATAGATGGCAGAAGCCCCTAACCTGCCCCCCACAGATCATGGACCCCCTTATAGATGGCAGAAGCCCCTAACCTGCCCCCCCCACAGATCATGGAACCCCCTTATAGATGGCAGAAGCCCCTAACCTGCGCCCCCCCACAGATCATGGACCCCTCTATAGATGGCAGAAGCCCCTAACCTGCGCCCCCACAGATCATGGACCCCCTTATAGATGGCAGAAGCCCCTAACCTGCCCCCCACAGATCATGGAACCCCATAAAGATGGCAGAAGCCCCTAACCTGCGCCCCCCACAGATCATGGACCCCCTTATAGATGGCAGAAGCCCCTAACCTGCGCCCCCACAGATCATGGACCCCCTTATAGATGGCAGAAGCCCCTAACCTGCCCCCCACAGATCATGGACCCCCTTATAGATGGCAGAAGCCCCCAACCTGCGCCCCCCACAGATCATGGACCCCCTTATAGATGGCAGAAGCCCCCAACCTGCGCCCCCCACAGATCATGGACCCCTCTATAGATGGCAGAAGCCCCTAACCTGCCCCCCACAGATCATGGACCCCCTTATAGATGGCAGAAGCCCCTAACCTGCCCCCCACAGATCATGGACCCCCTTATAGATGGCAGAAGCCCCCAACCTGCGCCCCCCACAGATCATGGACCCCTCTATAGATGGCAGAAGCCCCTAACCTGCCCCCCCCCACAGATCATGGAACCCCCTATAGATGGCAGAAGCCCCTAACCTGCCCCCCCCACAGATCATGGACCCCCTTATAGATGGCAGAAGCCCCTAACCTGCCCCCCCCACAGATCATGGACCCCCTTATAGATGGCAGAAGCCCCTAACCTGCCCCCCCACAGATCATGGACCCCCCTATAGATGGCAGAAGCCCCTAACCTGCGCCCCTCACAGATCATGGACCCCCCTATAGATGGCAGAAGCCCCTAACCTGCGCCCCTCACAGATCATGGACCCCCTTATAGATGGCAGAAGCCCCTAACCTGCGCCCCTCACAGATCATGGACCCCCCTATAGATGGCAGAAGCCCCTAACCTGCGCCCCTCACAGATCATGGACCCCCTTATAGATGGCAGAAGCCCCTAACCTGCCCCCCCACAGATCATGGAACCCCCTTATAGATGGCAGAAGCCCCTAACCTGCCCCCCACAGATCATGGACCCCCTTATAGATGGCAGAAGCCCCTAACCTGCCCCCCCACAGATCATGGACCCCCCTATAGATGGCAGAAGCCCCTAACCTGCGCCCCTCACAGATCATGGACCCCCCTATAGATGGCAGAAGCCCCTAACCTGCGCCCCTCACAGATCATGGACCCCCTTATAGATGGCAGAAGCCCCTAACCTGCGCCCCCCACAGATCATGGACCCCCTTATAGATGGCAGAAGCCCCTAACCTGCGCCCCTCACAGATCATGGAACCCCCTTATAGATGGCAGAAGCCCCTAACCTGCCCCCCCACAGATCATGGACCCCCTTATAGATGGCAGAAGCCCCTAACCTGCGCCCCCCACAGATCATGGACCCCCCTATAGATGGCAGAAGCCCCTAACCTGCGCCCCTCACAGATCATGGACCCCCCTATAGATGGCAGAAGCCCCTAACCTGCGCCCCCCACAGATCATGGACCCTCTTATAGATGGCAGAAGCCCCTAACCTGCGCCCCCCACAGATCATGGACCCCCTTATAGATGGCAGAAGCCCCTAACCTGCCCCCCACAGATCATGGACCCCCTTATAGATGGCAGAAGCCCCTAACCTGCGCCCCCCACAGATCATGGAACCCCCTTATAGATGGCAGAAGCCCCTAACCTGCCCCCCCCCACAGATCATGGAACCCCATAAAGATGGCAGAAGCCCCTAACCTGCGCCCCCCACAGATCATGGACCCCCTTATAGATGGCAGAAGCCCCTAACCTGCGCCCCCCACAGATCATGGACCCCCTTATAGATGGCAGAAGCCCCTAACCTGCGCCCCCCACAGATCATGGACCCCCTTATAGATGGCAGAAGCCCCTAACCTGCGCCCCCCACAGATCATGGAACCCCCTTATAGATGGCAGAAGCCCCTAACCTGCGCCCCCCACAGATCATGGACCCCCATAAAGATGGCAGAAGCCCCTAACCTGCGCCCCCCACAGATCATGGACCCCCTTATAGATGGCAGAAGCCCCTAACCTGCGCCCCCCACAGATCATGGACCCCCTTATAGATGGCAGAAGCCCCTAACCTGCGCCCCCCACAGATCATGGACCCCCTTATAGATGGCAGAAGCCCCTAACCTGCGCCCCCCACAGATCATGGACCCCCTTATAGATGGCAGAAGCCCCTAACCTGCGCCCCCCACAGATCATGGACCCCTCTATAGATGGCAGAAGCCCCTAACCTGCGCCCCCACAGATCATGGACCCCCTTATAGATGGCAGAAGCCCCTAACCTGCGCCCCCCACAGATCATGGACCCCCTTATAGATGGCAGAAGCCCCTAACCTGCGCCCCCCACAGATCATGGACCCCCTTATAGATGGCAGAAGCCCCTAACCTGCGCCCCCCACAGATCATGGACCCTCTTATAGATGGCAGAAGCCCCTAACCTGCCCCCCCCACAGATCATGGACCCCCTTATAGATGGCAGAAGCCCCTAACCTGCCCCCCCACAGATCATGGACCCCCCTATAGATGGCAGAAGCCCCTAACCTGCGCCCCCCACAGATCATGGACCCCCCTATAGATGGCAGAAGCCCCTAACCTGCGCCCCCCACAAATCATGGACCCCCCTATAGATGGCAGAAGCCCCTAACCTGCGCCCCCCACAGATCATGGACCCCCCTATAGATGGCAGAAGCCCCTAACCTGCGCCCCCCACAGATCATGGAACCCCCTTATAGATGGCAGAAGCCCCTAACCTGCGCCCCCCACAGATCATGGAACCCCCTTATAGATGGCAGAAGCCCCTAACCTGCCCCCCCACAGATCATGGACCCCCCTATAGATGGCAGAAGCCCCCAACCTGCGCCCCCCACAGATCATGGACCCCCTTATAGATGGCAGAAGCCCCTAACCTGCGCCCCCCACAGATCATGGACCCCCCTATAGATGGCAGAAGCCCCTAACCTGCGCCCCCCACAAATCATGGACCCCCCTATAGATGGCAGAAGCCCCTAACCTGCGCCCCCCACAGATCATGGACCCCCCTATAGATGGCAGAAGCCCCTAACCTGCGCCCCCACAGATCATGGACCCCCCTATAGATGGCAGAAGCCCCTAACCTGCGCCCCCACAGATCATGGAACCCCCTTATAGATGGCAGAAGCCCCTAACCTGCGCCCCCCACAGATCATGGACCCCCCTATAGATGGCAGAAGCCCCTAACCTGCGCCCCCCACAAATCATGGACCCCCCTATAGATGGCAGAAGCCCCTAACCTGCGCCCCCCACAGATCATGGACCCCCCTATAGATGGCAGAAGCCCCTAACCTGCGCCCCCCACAGATCATGGAACCCCCTTATAGATGGCAGAAGCCCCTAACCTGCGCCCCCCACAGATCATGGAACCCCCTTATAGATGGCAGAAGCCCCTAACCTGCGCCCCCACAGATCATGGACCCCCTTATAGATGGCAGAAGCCCCTAACCTGCCCCCCACAGATCATGGACCCCCTTATAGATGGCAGAAGCCCCTAACCTGCCCCCCCACAGATCATGGACCCCCTTATAGATGGCAGAAGCCCCTAACCTGCGCCCCCCCACAGATCATGGACCCCTCTATAGATGGCAGAAGCCCCTAACCTGCGCCCCCACAGATCATGGACCCCCTTATAGATGGCAGAAGCCCCTAACCTGCCCCCCACAGATCATGGACCCCCTTATAGATGGCAGAAGCCCCTAACCTGCCCCCCCACAGATCATGGACCCCCTTATAGATGGCAGAAGCCCCTAACCTGCGCCCCCCCACAGATCATGGACCCCTCTATAGATGGCAGAAGCCCCTAACCTGCGCCCCCCACAGATCATGGACCCCTCTATAGATGGCAGAAGCCCCTAACCTGCGCCCCTCACAGATCATGGACCCCCCTATAGATGGCAGAAGCCCCCAACCTGCGCCCCCCACAGATCATGGACCCCCTTATAGATGGCAGAAGCCCCTAACCTGCGCCCCCCACAGATCATGGACCCCCTTATAGATGGCAGAAGCCCCTAACCTGCGCCCCCCACAGATCATGGACCCCTCTATAGATGGCAGAAGCCCCTAACCTGCGCCCCCCACAGATCATGGACCCCCTTATAGATGGCAGAAGCCCCTAACCTGCCCCCCCACAGATCATGGACCCCTCTATAGATGGCAGAAGCCCCCAACCTGCGCCCCCCACAGATCATGGACCCCCTTATAGATGGCAGAAGCCCCTAACCTGCGCCCCCCACAGATCATGGACCCCCTTATAGATGGCAGAAGCCCCTAACCTGCGCCCCCCACAGATCATGGACCCCTCTATAGATGGCAGAAGCCCCCAACCTGCCCCCCCCACAGATCATGGACCCCCCTATAGATGGCAGAAGCCCCTAACCTGCGCCCCCCACAGATCATGGACCCCTCTATAGATGGCAGAAGCCCCTAACCTGCGCCCCCCACAGATCATGGACCCCCTTATAGATGGCAGAAGCCCCTAACCTGCCCCCCCACAGATCATGGACCCCCCTTATAGATGGCAGAAGCCCCTAACCTGCGCCCCCCACAGATCATGGACCCCCTTATAGATGGCAGAAGCCCCTAACCTGCGCCCCCCACAGATCATGGACCCCCTTATAGATGGCAGAAGCCCCTAACCTGCGCCCCCCACAGATCATGGACCCCCTTATAGATGGCAGAAGCCCCTAACCTGCCCCCCCACAGATCATGGACCCCCCTTATAGATGGCAGAAGCCCCTAACCTGCGCCCCCCACAGATCATGGACCCCCTTATAGATGGCAGAAGCCCCTAACCTGCGCCCCCCACAGATCATGGACCCCCTTATAGATGGCAGAAGCCCCTAACCTGCCCCCCCACAGATCATGGACCCCCCTTATAGATGGCAGAAGCCCCTAACCTGCGCCCCCCACAGATCATGGACCCCCTTATAGATGGCAGAAGCCCCTAACCTGCGCCCCCCACAGATCATGGACCCCCTTATAGATGGCAGAAGCCCCCAACCTGCGCCCCCCACAGATCATGGACCCCCATAAAGATGGCAGAAGCCCCTAACCTGCGCCCCCCACAGATCATGGACCCCCTATAGATGGCAGAAGCCCCTAACCTGCGCCCCCCACAAATCATGGACCCCCCTATAGATGGCAGAAGCCCCTAACCTGCGCCCCCCACAGATCATGGACCCCCTATAGATGGCAGAAGCCCCTAACCTGCGCCCCCCACAGATCATGGACCCCCTTATAGATGGCAGAAGCCCCTAACCTGCCCCCCCACAGATCATGGACCCCCTATAGATGGCAGAAGCCCCTAACCTGCGCCCCCCACAGATCATGGACCCCCCTATAGATGGCAGAAGCCCCTACCCTTCACAGATCATGGACCCCCTATAGATGGCAGAAGCCCCTAACCTGCGCCCCCCACAAATCATGGACCCCCCTATAGATGGCAGAAGCCCCTAGCCTGCGCCCCCCACAGATCATGGACCCCCTTATAGATGGCAGAAGCCCCTACCCTTCACAGATCATGGACCCCCTTATAGATGGCAGAAGCCCCTAACCTGCCCCCCCACAGATCATGGACCCCCTATAGATGGCAGAAGCCCCTAACCTGCGCCCCCCACAGATCATGGACCCCACTATAGATGGCAGAAGCCCCTAGCCTGCACCTCTCAGATTGCACCCTGTTTTTTCCATGCACACAGTGGCGTCATAACAGCTGTACACGACACATAACATTAGATGTTAGATGTATCCAGCAGGAGGCAAAGCATCTGGGAAAACTCACCACTGGTCCTTAGAAAACGAGAGGAAGAAGCGAATTCCAGGGGGCAAAGCCGCCATTTACAGTGCGATGAGTAGAGAAGGAGAGCGCCGCCAGCTGTAAGACAGAAGACCCTTAGTAATCTACTCACATTCTCTTCCCTCTACAATCCCCACCCCACAAACTCTCACACCCTCGCAGAAATCTTAAACACCTTGACCTGCACTCATTCTCTGAATCCCTCCTCCCTCTCACAGATATAAGTTCCCTACACAATGCAGATGACGCTGCCGCTCTATATAACACCACAATACTGTAGCTTTGGAATCTCTTGCCCCACTCACACATACTAAAGCTCGCAAAATCAACAGACAGCCCTGGCAGACCAGCCTGACCAAAGAACTGAGGCAAGCTTCCAGGGCTGCTGAGCGCAGATGGAAAAGATCCCACTCCAACGAGCACTTCATCACATTCAAACAGTCCCTCACTACTTTCAAGACCACACTCGCCACAGCTAAACAAACCTACTTCTCGTCTCTCATATCCTCCGTCTCACAACCCTAAACAGTTATTCAACACCTTCAACTCTCTCCTCCGTCCCCCAGCACCTCCTCCCTCCCCACTCATCTCAGCTGAAGACTTTGCCTCATTTTTCAAGCTGAAGATTGATAGCATCAGAGACAGTTTTGGTCAACAACCCCCAGAGCCCTTCCTTCCGACTTCCCAGCCCTCCACCTCCAAAACCAACTTCTCCACCATTACAGAAGATCGACTCTCCACTCTACTCTCAAGATCACATCTCACCACCTGTGCACTTGATCCCGCTCCCATCCCACCTCATCCCAAACCTCTCCAGAGTCTTCATCCCAACCCTAACCCATCACTTCAACCTATCACTAACAACTGGTGTTTTCCCCTCAAGCTTTAAACATGCCTCCATCACACCTATCCTCAAAAAGCCCTCTCTTGACCCATCCTCTGTATCTAGCTATCGCCCTATATCACTTCTCCCCTATGCCTCAAAACTACTGGAACAACACGTTTACCTTGAACTGTCCTCCCATCTCTCTTCTTGCTCCCTTTTCGACCCCTTACAATCAGGCTTCCGGTCACACCACTCCACTTAAACTGCCCTAACTAAGGTCACCAATGACCTCTTAACCGCCAAGAGCAAGCGACACTACTCTGTCCTCCTCCTCCTCCTCGACCTGTCGGCTGCCTTTGACACAGTGGACCATTCCCTATTATTACAGACCCTCTCATCCCTTGGCATCGCAGACTTGGCCCTATCCTGGATCTCATCATACCTAACAGACCGGACATTCAGCGTCTCCCACTCACACACCACCTCCTCACCTCGCCCCCTATCTGTCGGAGTCCCACAAGGTTCAGTCCTAGGGCCCCTGCTCTTCTCCATTTACACCTTCGGCCTGGGACAGCTCATAGAATCTCACGGTTTTCAGTATCACCTCTATGCTGATGACACACAGATCTACATCTCTGGACCAGATATTGCCTCCCTTCTAACCAGAATCCCTCAATGTCTGTCCACTATTTCATCCTTCTCCGTTAGATTTCTAAAACTTAACATGGACAAAACAGAATTCATCGTCTTTCCCCCATCTCACGTGACCCCCCCCAACGTACCTATCCATTACAGTAAACGGCTGCCCACTTTCCCCAGTCCCACAAGCTTGCTGCCTCAGGGTAATCCTTGACGCTGATCTCTCCTTCAAACCACATATCCAAGCTCTTTCCACTTCCTGCCGACTTCAACTCAAAAATATTTCACAAATCCGTTCATTCCTCAACCAAGAATCTGCAAAAACCCTAGTCCATGCCCTCATCTCCCGCCTGGACTACTGTAACCTCCTGCTCTGTGGAAACCCTCAAATACTCTCGCACCCTTCCAATCTATTCTAAACTCTGCTGCTCGACTAATCCACCTGTCCCCCCGCTATTCCCCGGCCTCTCCCCTCTGTCAATCCCTTCACTGGCTCCCCATTGCCCAGAGACTACAGTACAAAACCCTAACCATGACATACAAAGCCATCCACAACCTGTCTCCTCCATACATCTGCGACCTCGTCTCCCGGTACTTTCCTGCACGCAACCTCCGATTCTCACAAGATCTCCTACTCTACTCTCTTATCTCCTCTTCCCACAATCGCATACAAGATTTCTGTCGTTCTTCTCCCCTACTCTGGAACCCTCTACCACAACACATCAGACTCTCACCTACCATTGAAACCTTCAAAAAGAACCTGAAGACCCACCTCTTCCGACAAGCCTACAACCTGCAGTAACCACCGATCGACCAAACCACTGCACGACCAGCTCTACCCTCACCTACTGTATCCTCACCCATCCCTTGTAGATTGTGAGCCTTCGCGGGCAGGGTCCTCTCTCCTCCTGTATCCTCACCCATCCCTTGTAGACTGTGAGCCCTCGCGGGCAGGGTCCTCTCTCCTCCTGTATCCTCACCCATCCCTTGCAGACTGTGAGCCCTCGCGGGCAGGGTCCTCTCTCCTCCTGTATCCTCACCCATCCCTTGTAGACTGTGAGCCCTCGCGGGCAGGGTCCTCTCTCCTCCTGTATCCTCACCCATCCCTTGTAGACTGTGAGCCCTCGCGGGCAGGGTCCTCACTCCTCCTGTATCCTCACCCATCCCTTGTAGACTGTGAGCCCTCGCGGGCAGGGGTCCTCTCTCCTCCTGTATCCTCACCCATCCCTTGTAGACTGTGAGCCCTCGCGGGCAGGGTCCTCTCTCCTCCTGTATCCTCACCCATCCCTTGTAGACTGTGAGCCTTCGCGGGCAGGGTCCTCTCTCCTCCTGTATCCTCACCCATCCCTTGTAGACTGTGAGCCCTCGCGGGCAGGGTCCTCTCTCCTCCTGTATCCTCACCCATCCCTTGTAGACTGTGAGCCCTCGCCGGCAGGGTCCTCTCTCCTCCTGTATCCTCACCCATCCCTTGTAGACTGTGAGCCCTCGCGGGCAGGGTCCTCTCTCCTCCTGTATCCTCACCCATCCCTTGTAGACTGTGAGCCCTCGCCGGCAGGGTCCTCTCTCCTCCTGTATCCTCACCCATCCCTTGTAGATTGTGAGCCCTCGCGGGCAGGGTCCTCTCCTCCTGTACCAGTTATGACTTGTATTGTTCAAGATTATTGCACCTGTTTTATTATGTATACCCCTCCTCACATGTAAAGCGCCATGGAATAAATGGCGCTATAATATTATTATTATTATTAATATACTAGTAGCCAAACAATAACTCAACAAATACTCAATACTTCGGAGTGGTACTGTGCAGTGTATCTATACAGGACAGGAGGAGTGGTACTGTGCAGTGTATCTATACAGGAGGAGTGGTACTGTGCAGTGTATCTATACAGGAGGAGTGGTACTGTGCAGTGTATCTATACAGGAGGAGTGGTACTGTGCAGTGTATCTATACAGGAGGAGTGGTACTGTGCAGTGTATCTATACAGGAGGAGTGGTACTGTGCAGTGTATCTATACAGGAGGAGTGGTACTGTGCAGTGTATCTATACAGGAGGAGTGGTACTGTGCAGTGTATCTATACAGGAGGAGTGGTACTGTGCAGTGTATCTATACAGGAGGAGAGGTGCTGTGCAGTGTATATATACAGGAGGAGAGGTGCTGTGCAGTGTATATATACAGGAGGAGTGGTGCTGTGCAGTGTATATATACAGGAGGAGTGGTACTGTGCAGTATATATATACAGGAGGAGTGGTACTGTGCAGTGTATCTATACAGGAGGAGTGGTACTGTGCAGTGTATCTATACAGGAGGAGTGGTACTGTGCAGTGTATCTATACAGGAGGAGTGGTACTGTGCAGTGTATCTATACAGGAGGAGTGGTACTGTGCAGTGTATATATACAGGGAGTGGTACTGTGCAGTGTATATATACAGGGAGTGGTACTGTGCAGTGTATATATACAGGACAGGAGGAGTGGTACTGTGCAGTGTATATATACAGGAGGAGTGGTACTGTGCAGTGTATATATACAGGAGGAGTGGTACTGTGCAGTGTATATATACAGGAGGAGTGGTACTGTGCAGTGTATATATACAGGAGGAGTGGTACTGTGCAGTGTATATATATACGGGGAGTGGTACTGTGCAGTGTATATATACAGGAGGAGGGTACTGTGCAGTGTATATATACAGGAGTGGTACTGTGCAGTGTATATATACAGGAGGAGTGGTACTGTGCAGTGTATATATATGGGGAGTGGTACTGTGCAGTGTATATATATGGGGAGTGGTACTGTGCAGTGTATATATACAGGAGGAGTGGTACTGTGCAGTGTATATATACAGGAGGAGTGGTACTGTGCAGAGTATATATACGAGGAGTGGTACTGTGCAGTGTATATATACAGGAGGAGTGGTACTGTGCAGTGTATATATACAGGAGAGGTGCTGTGCAGTGTATATATATGGGGAGTGGTACTGTGCAGTGTATATATACAGGAGGAGAGGTGCTGTGCAGTAACATAGTAACATAGTAACATAGTAACATAGTTAGTAAGGCCGAAAAAAGACATTTGTCCATCCAGTTCAGCCTATATTCCGTCATAATAAATCCCCAGATCTACGTCCTTCTACAGAACCTAATAATTGTATGATACAATATTGTTCTGCTCCAGGAAGACATCCAGGCCTCTCTTGAACCCCTCGACTGAGTTCGCCATCACCACCTCCTCAGGCAAGCAATTCCAGATTCTCACTGCCCTAACAGTAAAGAATCCTCTTCTATGTTGGTGGAAAAACCTTCTCTCCTCCAGACGCAAAGAATGCCCCCTTGTGCCCGTCACCTTCCTTGGTATAAACAGATCCTCAGCGAGATATTTGTATTGTCCCCTTATATACTTATACATGGTTATTAGATCGCCCCTCAGTCGTCTTTTTTCTAGACTAAATAATCCTAATTTCGCTAATCTATCTGGGTATTGTAGTTCTCCCATCCCCTTTATTAATTTTGTTGCCCTCCTTTGTACTCTCTCTAGTTCCATTATATCCTTCCTGAGCACCGGTGCCCAAAACTGGACACAGTACTCCATGTGCGGTCTAACTAGGGATTTGTACAGAGGCAGTATAATGCTCTCATCATGTGTATCCAGACCTCTTTTAATGCACCCCATGATCCTGTTTGCCTTGGCAGCTGCTGCCTGGCACTGGCTGCTCCAGGTAAGTTTATCATTAACTAGGATCCCCAAGTCCTTCTCCCTGTCAGATTTACCCAGTGGTTTCCCGTTCAGTGTGTAATGGTGATATTGATTCCCTCTTCCCATGTGTATAACCTTACATTTATCATTGTTAAACCTCATCTGCGTATATATACAGGAGGAGAGGTGCTGTGCAGTGTATATATACAGGAGGAGTGGTACTGTGCAGTGTATATATACAGGAGGAGTGGTACTATGCAGTGTATATATACAGGACAGGAGGAGTGGTACTGTGCAGTGTATATATACAGGAGGAGTGGTACTGTGCAGTGTATATATACAGGAGGAGTGGTACTGTGCAGTGTATATATACAGGAGGAGTGGTACTGTGCAGTGTATATATACAGGAGGAGTGGTACTGTGCAGTGTATATATACAGGAGGAGTGGTACTGTGCAGTGTATATATACAGGAGGAGTGGTACTGTGCAGTGTATATATACAGGAGGAGTGGTACTGTGCAGTGTATATATACAGGAGGAGTGGTACTGTGCAGTGTATATATACAGGAGGAGTGGTACTGTGCAGTGTATATATACAGGAGGAGTGGTACTGTGCAGTGTATATATACAGGATGAGTGGTACTGTGCAGTGTGTATATACAGGAGGAGTGGTACTGTGCAGTGTATATATACAGGAGGAGTGGTACTGTGCAGTGTATATATACAGGATGAGTGGTACTGTGCAGTGTATATATACAGGAGGAGTGGTACTGTGCAGTGTATATATACAGGAGGAGTGGTACTGTGCAGTATATACAGGACAGGAGGAGTGGTACTGTGCAGTGTATATATACAGGAGGAGTGGTACTGTGCAGTATATACAGGACAGGAGGAGTGGTACTGTGCAGTGTATATATATGGGGAGTGGTACTGTGCAGTATATATATACAGGAGGAGTGGTACTGTGCAGTGTATATATACAGGAGGAGTGGCACTGTGCAGTGTATATATATACAGGAGGAGTGGTACTGTGCAGTGTATATATACAGGAGGAGTGGTACTGTGCAGTGTATATATACAGGAGGAGTGGTACTGTGCAGTGTATATATACAGGAGGAGAGGTGCTGTGCAGTGTATATATACAGGAGGAGTGGTACTGTGCAGTGTATATATATATGGGGAGTGGTACTGTGCAGTGTATATATACAGGAGGAGTGGTACTGTGCAGTGTATATATACAGGAGGAGTGGTACTGTGCAGTGTATATATACAGGAGGAGTGGTACTGTGCAGTGTATATATACAGGAGGAGTGGTACTGTGCAGTGTATATATATGGGGAGTGGTACTGTGCAGTGTATATATACAGGAGGAGTGGTACTGTGCAGTGTATATATACAGGAGGAGTGGTACTGTGCAGTGTATATATATGGGGAGTGGTACTGTGCAGTGTATATATACAGGAGGAGAGGTGCTGTGCAGTGTATATATACAGGAGGAGTGGTACTGTGCAGTGTATATATACAGGAGGAGTGGTACTGTGCAGTATATATATACAGGAGGAGAGGTGCTGTGCAGTATATATATACAGGACAGGAGGAGTGGTACTGTACAGTGTATATATACAGGAGGAGTGGTACTGTGCAGTGTATATATACAGGAGGAGTGGTACTGTGCAGTGTATATATACAGGAGGAGTGGTACTGTGCAGTGTATATATACAGGAGGAGTGGTACTGTGCAGTGTATATATACAGGAGGAGAGGTGCTGTGCAGTGTATATATACAGGAGGAGTGGTACTGTGCAGTGTATATATACAGGAGGAGAGGTGCTGTGCAGTGTATATATACAGGAGGAGTGGTACTGTGCAGTGTATATATACAGGAGGAGAGGTGCTGTGCAGTGTATATATACAGGAGGAGTGGTACTGTGCAGTGTATATATACAGGAGGAGTGGTACTGTGCAGTGTATATATACAGGAGGAGTGGTACTGTGCAGTGTATATATACAGGAGGAGTGGTACTGTGCAGTGTATATATACAGGAGGAGTGGTACTGTGCAGTGTATATATACAGGAGGAGTGGTACTGTGCAGTGTATATATACAGGAGGAGTGGTACTGTGCAGTGTATATATACAGGAGGAGTGGTACTGTGCAGTATATATACAGGAGGAGTGGTACTGTGCAGTGTATATATACAGGAGGAGTGGTACTGTGCAGTGTATATATACAGGAGGGGTGGTACTGTGCAGTGTATATATACAAGACAGGAGGAGTGGTACTGTGCAGTGTATATATACAGGAGGAGTGGTACTGTGCAGTGTATATATACAGGAGGAGTGGTACTGTGCAGTGTATATATACAGGAGGAGTGGTACTGTACAGTGTATATATACAGGAGGAGTGGTACTGTGCAGTGTATATATACAGGAGGAGTGGTACTGTGCAGTGTATATATACAGGAGGAGTGGTACTGTGCAGTGTATATATACAGGAGGAGTGGTACTGTACAGTGTATATATACAGGAGGAGTGGTACTGTGCAGTGTATATATACAGGAGGAGTGGTACTGTGCGGTGTATATATACAGGAGGAGTGGTACTGTGCAGTGTATATATACAGGAGGAGTGGTACTGTACAGTGTATATATACAGGAGGAGTGGTGCAGTGCAGTGTATATATACACAGGAGGAGTGGTACTGTGCAGTATATATATACAGGAGGAGTGGTACTGTGCAGTGTATATATACAGGAGGAGTGGTACTGTGCAGTGTATATATACAGGAGGAGTGGTACTGTACAGTGTATATATACAGGAGGAGTGGTGCAGTGCAGTGTATATATACAGGAGGAGTGGTACTGTGCAGTATATATATACAGGAGGAGTGGTACTGTGCAGAGTATATATACGAGGAGTGGTACTGTGCAGTATATATATACAGGAGGAGTGGTACTGTGCAGTGTATATATACAGGAGGAGTGGTACTGTGCAGAGTATATATACGAGGAGTGGTACTGTGCAGTGTATATATACAGGAGGAGTGGTACTGTGCAGTGTATATATACAGGAGGAGTGGTACTGTGCAGTGTATATATACAGGAGGAGTGGTACTGTGCAGTGTATATATACAGGAGGAGTGGTACTGTGCAGTGTATATATACAGGACAGGAGGAGTGGTACTGTGCAGAGTATATATACGAGGAGTGGTACTGTGCAGTGTATATATACAGGACAGGAGGAGTGGTACTGTGCAGTGTATATATACAGGAGGAGGGGTGCAGTGCAGTGTATATATACAGGAGGAGCGGTACTGTGCAGTGTATATATACAGGAGGAGCGGTACTGTGCAGTATATATATACAGGAGCAGCGGTACTGTGCAGTGTATATATACAGGAGGAGTGGTACTGTGCAGTATATATATACAGGAGGAGTGGTACTGGGCAGTGTATATATACAGGAGGAGTGGTACTGTGCAATGTATATATACAGGAGGAGTGGTACTGTACAGTGTATATATACAGGAGGAGTGGTACTGTGCAGTGTATATATATACAGGAGGAGTGGTACTGTGCAGTGTATATATACAGGAGGAGTGGTACTGTGCAGTGTATATATATACAGGAGGAGTGGTACTGTGCAGTGTATATATACAGGAGGAGTGGTACTGTGCAGTGTATATATACAGGAGGAGTGGTACTGTGCAGTGTATATATATACAGGAGGAGTGGTACTGTGCAGTGTATATATACAGGAGGAGTGGTACTGTGCAGTGTATATATACAGGAGGAGTGGTACTGTGCAGTGTATATATACAGGAGGAGTGGTACTGTGCAGTGTATCTATACAGGAGGAATGGTACTGTGCAGAGTATATATATACAGGAGGAGTGGTACTGTGCAGTGTATCTATACAGGAGGAGTGGTACTGTGCAGTGTATATATACAGGAGGAGTGGTACTGTGCAGTATATATATACAGGAGGAGTGGTACTGTGCAGTGTATCTATACAGGAGGAATGGTACTGTGCAGTGTATATATACAGGAGGAGTGGTACTGTGCAGTGTATATATACAGGAGGAGCGATACTGTGCAGTGTATATATACAGGAGGAGTGGTGCTGTACAGTGTATATATACAGGAGGAGTGGTACTGTGCAGTGTATATATACAGGAGGAGTGGTACTGTGCAGTGTATATATATACAGGAGGAGTGGTACTGTGCAGTGTATATATACAGGAGGAGTGGTACTGTGCAGTGTATATATATACAGGAGGAGTGGTACTGTGCAGTGTATATATACAGGAGGAGTGGTACTGTGCAGTGTATATATATACAGGAGGAGTGGTACTGTGCAGTGTATATATACAGGAGGAGTGGTACTGTGCAGTGTATATATACAGGAGGAGTGGTACTGTGCAGTGTATATATATACAGGAGGAGTGGTACTGTGCAGTGTATATATACAGGAGGAGTGGTACTGTGCAGTGTATATATACAGGAGGAGTGGTACTGTGCAGTGTATATATACAGGAGGAGTGGTACTGTGCAGTGTATCTATACAGGAGGAATGGTACTGTGCAGAGTATATATATACAGGAGGAGTGGTACTGTGCAGTGTATCTATACAGGAGGAGTGGTACTGTGCAGTGTATATATACAGGAGGAGTGGTACTGTGCAGTATATATATACAGGAGGAGTGGTACTGTGCAGTGTATCTATACAGGAGGAATGGTACTGTGCAGTGTATATATACAGGAGGAGTGGTACTGTGCAGTGTATATATACAGGAGGAGCGATACTGTGCAGTGTATATATACAGGAGGAGTGGTGCTGTACAGTGTATATATACAGGAGGAGTGGTACTGTGCAGTGTATATATACAGGAGGAGTGGTACTGTGCAGAGTATATATATACAGGAGGAGTGGTACTGTGCAGTGTATATATACAGGAGGAGTGGTACTGTGCAGTGTATATATACAGGAGGAGTGGTACTGTGCAGTGTATATATACAGGAGGAGTGGTACTGTGCAGTGTATATATACAGGAGGAGTGGTGCTGTACAGTGTATATATACAGGAGGAGTGGTACTGTGCAGTGTATATATACAGGAGGAGTGGTACTGTGCAGAGTATATATATACAGGAGGAGTGGTACTGTGCAGTGTATATATACAGGAGGAGTGGTACTGTGCAGTGTATATATACAGGAGGAGTGGTACTGTGCAGTATATATATACAGGAGGAGTGGTACTGTGCAGTGTATATATACAGGAGGAGTGGTACTGTGCAGTATATATATATACAGGAGGAGTGGTACTGTGCAGTGTATATATACAGGAGGAGTGGTACTGTGCAGTGTATATATACAGGAGGAGTGGTACTGTGCAGTGTATCTATACAGGAGGAATGGTACTGTGCAGTGTATATATACAGGAGGAGTGGTACTGTGCAGTATATATATACAGGAGGAGTGGTACTGTGCAGTATATATATACAGGAGGAGTGGTACTGTGCAGTGTATCTATACAGGAGGAGTGGTACTGTGCAGTGTATCTATACAGGAGGAATGGTACTGTGCAGTGTATCTATACAGGAGGAGTGGTACTGTGCAGTGTATATATACAGGAGGAGTGGTACTGTGCAGTATATATATATACAGGAGGAGTGGTACTGTGCAGTGTATATATACAGGAGGAGGGGTACTGTGCAGTGTATCTATACAGGAGGAGTGGTACTGTGCAGTGTATATATACAGGAGGAGTGGTACTGTGCAGTATATATATATACAGGAGGAGTGGTACTGTGCAGTGTATATATACAGGAGGAGGGGTACTGTGCAGTGTATCTATACAGGAGGAGTGGTACTGTGCAGTGTATATATACAGGAGGAGTGGTACTGTGCAGTATATATATATACAGGAGGAGTGGTACTGTGCAGTGTATATATACAGGAGGAGTGGTACTGTGCAGTGTATCTATACAGGAGGAGTGGTACTGTGCAGTGTATATATACAGGAGGAATGGTACTGTGCAGTGTATCTATACAGGAGGAGTGGTACTGTGCAGTGTATATATACAGGAGGAGTGGTACTGTGCAGTATATATATATACAGGAGGAGTGGTACTGTGCAGTGTATATATACAGGAGGAGGGGTACTGTGCAGTGTATCTATACAGGAGGAGTGGTACTGTGCAGTGTATATATACAGGAGGAGTGGTACTGTGCAGTATATATATATACAGGAGGAGTGGTACTGTGCAGTGTATATATACAGGAGGAGGGGTACTGTGCAGTGTATCTATACAGGAGGAGTGGTACTGTGCAGTGTATATATACAGGAGGAGTGGTACTGTGCAGTATATATATATACAGGAGGAGTGGTACTGTGCAGTGTATATATACAGGAGGAGGGGTACTGTGCAGTGTATCTATACAGGAGGAGTGGTACTGTGCAGTGTATATATACAGGAGGAGTGGTACTGTGCAGTATATATATATACAGGAGGAGTGGTACTGTGCAGTATATATATATACAGGAGGAGTGGTACTGTGCAGTGTATCTATACAGGAGGAGTGGTACTGTGCAGTGTATATATACAGGAGGAGTGGTACTGTGCAGTATATATATATACAGGAGGAGTGGTACTGTGCAGTATATATATATACAGGAGGAGTGGTACTGTGCAGTGTATCTATACAGGAGGAGTGGTACTGTGCAGTGTATATATACAGGAGGAGTGGTACTGTGCAGTGTATCTATACAGGAGGAATGGTACTGTGCAGTGTATATATACAGGAGGAGTGGTACTGTACAGTGTATATATACAGGAGGAGTGGTACTGTGCAGTGTATATATATACAGGAGGAGTGGTACTGTGCAGTGTATATATACAGGAGGAGTGGTACTGTGCAGTGTATATATACAGGAGGAGTGGTACTGTGCAGTGTATATATACAGGAGGAGTGGTACTGTGCAGTGTATATATACAGGAGGAGTGGTACTGTGCAGTGTATATATATACAGGAGGAGTGGTACTGTGCAGTGTATATATACAGGAGGAGTGGTACTGTGCAGTGTATATATACAGGAGGAGTGGTACTGTGCAGTGTATATATACAGGAGGAGTGGTACTGTGCAGTGTATATATACAGGAGGAGTGGTACTGTACAGTGTATATATACAGGAGGAGTGGTACTGTGCAGTGTATATATACAGGAGGAGTGGTACTGTGCAGTGTATATATACAGGAGGAGTGGTACTGTACAGTGTATATATACAGGAGGAGTGGTACTGTGCAGTGTATATATACAGGAGGAGAGGTACTGTGCAGTGTATATATATACAGGAGGAGTGGTACTGTGCAGTGTATATATACAGGAGGAGTGGTACTGTGCAGTGTATATATACAGGAGGAGTGGTACTGTGCAGTATATATATACAGGAGGAGTGGTACTGTGCAGTGTATATATACAGGAGGAGAGGTACTGTGCAGTATATATATATACAGGAGGAGCGGTACTGTGCAGTATATATATATACAGGAGGAGTGGTACTGTGCAGTATATATATATACAGGAGGAGTGGTACTGTGCAGTGTATATATACAGGAGGAGTGGTACTGTGCAGTGTATCTATACAGGAGGAATGGTACTGTGCAGTGTATATATACAGGAGGAGTGGTACTGTACAGTGTATATATACAGGAGGAGTGGTACTGTGCAGTGTATATATACAGGAGGAGTGGTACTGTACAGTGTATATATACAGGAGGAGTGGTACTGTGCAATGTATATATACAGGAGGAGTGGTACTGTGCAGTGTATATATACAGGAGGAGTGGTACTGTGCAGTGTATATATACAGGAGGAGTGGTACTGTGCAGTGTATATATATACAGGAGGAGTGGTACTGTGCAGTGTATATATATACAGGAGGAGTGGTACTGTGCAGTGTATATATATATACAGGAGGAGTGGTACTGTGCAGTGTATATATACACAGGAGGAGTGGTACTGTGCAGTGTATATATACAGGAGGAGTGGTACTGTGTAGTGTATATATACAGGAGGAGTGGTACTGTGCAGTGTATATATACAGGAGGAGTGGTACTGTGCAGTGTATATATACAGGAGGAGTGGTACTGTGCAGTGTATATATACAGGAGGAGTGGTACTGTACAGTGTATATATACAGGAGGAGTGGTACTGTGCAGTGTATATATACAGGAGGAGTGGTACTGTGCAGTGTATATATATACAGGAGGAGTGGTACTGTGCAGTGTATATATATACAGGAGGAGTGGTACTGTGCAGAGTATATATATACAGGAGGAGTGGTACTGTGCAGTGTATCTATACAGGAGGAGTGGTACTGTGCAGTGTATATATACAGGAGGAGTGGTACTGTGCAGTGTATCTATACAGGAGGAGTGGTACTGTGCAGTGTATATATACAGGAGGAGTGGTACTGTGCAGTGTATATATACAGGAGGAGTGGTACTGTGCAGTGTATATATACAGGAGGAGTGGTACTGTGCGGTGTATATATACAGGAGGAGTGGTACTGTGCAGTGTATATATACAGGAGGAGTGGTACTGTGCAGTGTATATATACAGGAGGAGTGGTACTGTGCAGTGTATATATACAGGAGGAGTGGTACTGTGCAGTGTATATATACAGGAGGAGTGGTACTGTGCAGTGTATATATACAGGAGGAGTGGTACTGTGCAGTGTATATATACAGGAGGAGTGGTACTGTGCGGTGTATATATACAGGAGGAGTGGTACTGTGCAGTGTATATATACAGGAGGAGTGGTACTGTGCGGTGTATATATACAGGACAGGAGGAGTGGTACTGTGCAGAGTATATATACAGGAGGAGTGGTACTGTGCAGTGTATATATACAGGAGGAGTGGTACTGTGCAGTGTATATATACAGGAGGAGTGGTACTGTGCGGTGTATATATACAGGAGGAGTGGTACTGTGCAGTGTATATATACAGGAGGGGTGGTACTGTGCAGTGTATATATACAGGAGGAGTGGTACTGTGCAGTGTATATATACAGGAGGAGTGGTACTGTGCGGTGTATATATACAGGAGGAGTGGTACTGTGCAGTGTATATATACAGGAGGAGTGGTACTGTGCGGTGTATATATACAGGACAGGAGGAGTGGTACTGTGCAGAGTATATATACAGGAGGAGTGGTACTGTGCAGTGTATATATACAGGAGGAGTGGTACTGTGCAGTGTATATATACAGGAGGAGTGGTACTGTGCGGTGTATATATACAGGACAGGAGGAGTGGTACTGTGCAGAGTATATATACAGGAGGAGTGGTACTGTGCAGTGTATATATACAGGAGGAGTGGTACTGTGCAGTGTATATATACAGGAGGAGTGGTACTGTGCGGTGTATATATACAGGAGGAGTGGTACTGTGCAGTGTATATATACAGGAGGAGTGGTACTGTGCAGTGTATATATACAGGAGGAGTGGTACTGTGCGGTGTATATATACAGGACAGGAGGAGTGGTACTGTGCAGAGTATATATACAGGAGGAGTGGTACTGTGCAGTGTATATATACAGGAGGAGTGGTACTGTGCAGTGTATATATACAGGAGGAGTGGTACTGTGCGGTGTATATATACAGGACAGGAGGAGTGGTACTGTGCAGAGTATATATACAGGAGGAGTGGTACTGTGCAGTGTATATATACAGGAGGAGTGGTACTGTGCAGTGTATATATACAGGAGGAGTGGTACTGTGCAGTGTATATATACAGGAGGAGTGGTACTGTGCAGAGTATATATACGAGGAGTGGTACTGTGCAGTATATACAGGACAGGAGGAGTGGTACTGTGCAGTGTATGGGTATGTTCACACGTTCAGGATTTCCATCCTTTTTTTTTCAGGACAGTTTTTTTAAAAAACTGCAGCTCTTGGCAGAAAACGCAGGTCCTTTTTTTGTCCTTTTTTGATGCGTTTTTTTATGCGTTTTTTTATCTTTTTTTATGCAGTTTTCTATGCAGAGACTGTGTGTTTCCTAGGAAGCTTTTTAGGGCTAAAATGGCTGAAAATACCCTAACCCTACCCCTACCCCTAACCCTATTCTAACCTTAGTGAAAAAAAAAAAAAAAAATTCTTAATTTTTTTATTGTCCCTACCAATGGGGGTGACAAAGTGGGGGGGGGTGTCATTTACTATTTTTTTATTTTGATCACTGAGATAGGTTCTATCTCAGTGATCAAAATGCACTTTGGAGCGAATCTGCCGGCCGGCAGATTCGGCGGGCGCACTGCGCATGCGCCCGCCATTTTGCAAGATGGCGGCGCCCAGGGAGAAGACGGCCGGACGGACACCGGGATGCTGGGTAAGTATAAGGGGGGGGAGATTAGGGCACGGGGGGGAGCATCGGAGCACTGGGGGGGGGCATCGGAGCACGGGGGGGCGGGATCGGAGCACGGGGGGGCAGCCACACTCCGCCCACGCACTTCCGCCCGCTCCCCCGCACTTCCTGCTGCAGCGGTTCTGCACATCAAATCGCAGTAAAACCCGCAGATATATTTTTGATCTGCGGGTTTTACTGCGATTTTGATCTCACAATGGAGGTCTATGGGTGCAGAACCGCTGCGGTTCAGGAAAAAGAAGTGACATGCTCCTTCTTTTTTGCCGCAGCTATTCTGCGCGGCTTTTTAAACGAAATTACGGATCATGTGCACAGCAGTGACTGTTTTCCATAGGGTTACATTGTTATGTACCCTGCATGGAAAACTGCTGCGGTTCCGCAGTAAAAAACGCACTGTGTGAACATGGCCTTAATATATGGGGAGTGGTACTGTGCAGTGTATATATATATACAGGAGGAGTGGTACTGTGCAGTGTATATATACAGGAGGAGTGGTACTATGCAGTGTATATATACAGGAGGAGAGGTGCTGTGCAGTGTATATATATATACAGGAGGAGTGGTACTGTGCAGTGTATATATACAGGAGGAGTGGTACTGTGCAGTGTATATATACAGGAGGAGTGGTACTGTGCAGTGTATATATACAGGAGGAGTGGTACTGTGTAGTGTATATATACAGGAGGAGTGGTACTGTGCAGTGTATATATACAGGAGGAGTGGTACTGTGCAGTATATATACAGGAGGAGTGGTACTGTGCAGTATATATACAGGAGGAGTGGTACTGTGCAGTGTATATATACAGGAGGAGTGGTACTGTGCAGTGTATATATACAGGAGGAGTGGTACTGTGCAGTGTATATATACAGGAGGAGTGGTACTGTGCAGTGTATATATACAGGAGGAGTGGTACTGTGCAGTGTATATATACAGGAGGAGTGGTACTGTGCAGTGTATATATACAGGAGGAGTGGTACTGTGCAGTGTATATATACAGGAGGAGTGGTACTGTGCAGTGTATATATACAGGAGGAGTGGTACTGTGCAGTGTATATATACAGGAGGAGTGGTACTGTGCAGTGTATATATACAGGAGGAGTGGTACTGTGCAGTGTATATATACAGGAGGAGTGGTACTGTGCAGTGTATATATATGAGGAGTGGTACTGTGCAGTGTATATATACACAGGAGGAGAGGTGCTGTGCAGTGTATATATACAGGAGGAGTGGTACTGTGCAGTGTATATATATATACAGGAGGAGTGGTACTGTGCAGTGTATATATACAGGACAGGAGGAGTGGTACTGTGCAGGGTATATATACAGGAGGAGTGGTACTGTGCAGTGTATATATACAGGAGGAGTGGTACTGTGCAGTGTATATATACAGGAGGAGTGGTACTGTGCAGTGTATATATATGAGGAGTGGTACTGTGCAGTGTATATATACACAGGAGGAGAGGTGCTGTGCAGTGTATATATACAGGAGGAGTGGTACTGTGCAGTGTATATATACAGGAGGAGAGGTGCTGTGCAGTGTATATATACAGGAGGAGTGGTACTGTGCAGTGTATATATACAGGACAGGAGGAGTGGTACTATGCAGTGTATATATACAGGAGGAGGGGTACTGTGCAGTGTATATATACAGGAGGAGTGGTACTGTGCAGTGTATATATACAGGACAGGAGGAGTGGTACTGTGCAGTGTATATATACAGGACAGGAGGAGTGGTACTGTGCAGTGTATATATACAGGAGGAGTGGTACTGTGCAGTGTATATATACAGGAGGAGTGGTACTGTGCAGTGTATATATACAGGAGGAGTGGTACTGTGCAGTGTATATATACAGGAGGAGTGGTACTGTGCAGTGTATATATACAGGACAGGAGGAGTGGTGCTGTGCAGTGTATATATACAGGACAGGAGGAGTGGTACTGTGCAGTGTATATATACAGGAGGAGTGGTACTGTGCAGTGTATATATACAGGACAGGAGGAGTGGTGCTGTGCAGTGTATATATACAGGACAGGAGGAGTGGTACTGTGCAGTGTATATATACAGGAGGAGTGGTACTGTGCAGTGTATATATACAGGACAGGAGGAGTGGTGCTGTGCAGTGTATATATACAGGACAGGAGGAGTGGTACTGTGCAGTGTATATATACAGGAGGAGTGGTACTGTGCAGTGTATATATACAGGACAGGAGGAGTGGTGCTGTGCAGTGTATATATACAGGACAGGAGGAGTGGTACTGTGCAGTGTATATATACAGGAGGAGTGGTACTGTGCAGTGTATATATACAGGACAGGAGGAGTGGTGCTGTGCAGTGTATATATACAGGACAGGAGGAGTGGTACTGTGCAGTGTATATATACAGGAGGAGTGGTACTGTGCAGTGTATATATACAGGACAGGAGGAGTGGTGCTGTGCAGTGTATATATACAGGACAGGAGGAGCGGTACTGTGCAGTGTATATATACAGGACAGGAGGAGTGGTACTATGCAGTGTATATATACAGGAGGAGGGGTACTGTGCAGTGTATATATACAGGAGGAGTGGTACTGTGCAGTGTATATATACAGGACAGGAGGAGTGGTACTGTGCAGTGTATATATACAGGAGGAGTGGTACTGTGCAGTGTATATATACAGGAGGAGTGGTACTGTGCAGTGTATATATACAGGAGGAGGGGTACTGTGCAGTGTATATATACAGGAGGAGTGGTACTGTGCAGTGTATATATACAGGAGGAGTGGTACTGTGCAGGGTATATATACAGGAGGAGTGGTACTGTGCAGTGTATATATACAGGAGGAGTGGTACTGTGCAGTGTATATATACAGGAGGAGTGGTACTGTGCAGTGTATATATACAGGAGGAGTGGTACTGTGCAGTGTATATATACAGGACAGGAGGAGTGGTACTATGCAGTGTATATATACAGGAGGAGGGGTACTGTGCAGTGTATATATACAGGAGGAGTGGTACTGTGCAGTGTATATATACAGGACAGGAGGAGTGGTACTGTGCAGTGTATATATACAGGAGGAGTGGTACTGTGCAGTGTATATATACAGGAGGAGTGGTACTGTGCAGTGTATATATACAGGAGGAGTGGTACTGTGCAGTGTATATATACAGGAGGAGTGGTACTGTGCAGTGTATATATACAGGAGGAGTGGTACTGTGCAGTGTATATATACAGGACAGGAGGAGTGGTGCTGTGCAGTGTATATATACAGGACAGGAGGAGTGGTACTGTGCAGTGTATATATACAGGAGGAGTGGTACTGTGCAGTGTATATATACAGGACAGGAGGAGTGGTACTGTGCAGTGTATATATACAGGAGGAGGGGTACTGTGCAGTGTATATATACAGGAGGAGTGGTACTGTGCAGTGTATATATACAGGACAGGAGGAGTGGTACTGTGCAGTGTATATATACAGGAGGAGTGGTACTGTGCAGTGTATATATACAGGAGGAGTGGTACTGTGCAGTGTATATATACAGGAGGAGGGGTACTGTGCAGTGTATATATACAGGAGGAGTGGTACTGTGCAGTGTATATATACAGGAGGAGTGGTACTGTGCAGGGTATATATACAGGAGGAGTGGTACTGTGCAGTGTATATATACAGGAGGAGTGGTACTGTGCAGTGTATATATACAGGAGGAGAGGTACTGTGCAGTGTATATATACAGGAGGAGTGGTACTGTGCAGTGTATATATACAGGATGAGTGGTACTGTGCAGTGTATATATACAGGAGGAGTGGTACTGTGCAGTGTATACAGGACAGGAGGAGTGGTACTGTGCAGTGTATATATACAGGAGGAGTGGTACTGTGCAGTGTATATATACAGGAGGAGTGGTACTGTGCAGTGTATATATACAGGAGGAGTGGTACTGTG